>NC_057802.1:135372139-135559311 GCF_018294505.1 Triticum aestivum
GAAGGGGATAGTAATACTCAATATTTTCAGAAAAAAGCGAGCGCGAGGAGGGCAAAGAACAGAATCACCCAGCTGCAACGTCCAGATGGGTCTGTTAGTTCAGACCCTAATGAGTTGGTGGGCATGGCAACTGATTTTTACACAAATCTTTATACTTCTGAGGGGACTATTGGCATAGAGGAACTATTATCTCACATTCCATCTAGAGTGGATGATGATATGAATGCCCGTTTAAATGCACCATATAGAAGAGAGGAGATCAAGGAGGCATTTTTTCATATGTTCCCAACCAAAGCTCCCGGTCCCGATGGTTTTCCAGCAAACTTCTTTCAAAGGCACTGGGAGTTGTGTGTCGTGACGAGATTACATGCATGACCACGAGGGTGCTGAATGGAGAAGACTCACCGGACTTTATACGTTCATCGTTCTAATTCCCAAGATAGCAAGTCCAAAAATCCTAGGACAGTTTCGGCCTATAAGCATTTGCAACGTGATCTACAAGATTGCATCTAAGGTCTTAGCTAACAGGCTGAAAGTAATCCTCCGCAAGGTAATCTCCGAAGAACAGTCTGCTTTCGTTCTTGGACGTCTTATCACAGACAATTTTATAACAGCGTATGAGTGTCTCCATTATATGAAATCAAGGAAGGTAAAATATAATCGGTTTTGTGCTCTCAAACTTGACATGATGGAGGCATATGATAGACTTGAATGGCCTTATCTAAGAGCTGTTATGCTCAAATTGGGTATTAGCCCCAGGTTTACATAGACTGTTATGAGGTGCGTATCTTCTTCAGTTTTGTTTAATGCTGGAAGTCTAGACGATTTCAGGCCCTCCCAAGGGGTGAGACAGGGGGACCCAATATCCCCATATTTGTTTTGCTGGTAGCAGAAGGGCTATCTGTCTCTTGAAGGCCCAGGGAGTTGGCGTAAGGGGCTTGTCAGTTCGGCATCTGCACCAGCTGTGAGTCATTTACTTTTCACCGATGACAGTCTGTTATTCTTTGAAGCAACAAGTGAATGCGCGAGTAGGGTGAAAGATCTCTTAAAGCAATACTGTGATGCTTTGGGACAACGCATGAACACGGATAAATCATCCATTTATTTCATCAAGGGAGTGTCTGGAGCTACCCGTTTGGAAGTTAAAAATGTTCAGGATGTTCATAATGAGGTGTTGTTAGAGAAATACTTGGGACTACCTAGTGATGTGGGGAGAGCCAAAGAAGGATGTTTCAAGTACTTGAAGGACGGGATTTGGAAACACATACTGGGCTGGATGGGGAAGTGCTTGTCGGCAGGGGGAAAGAAGTTCTGATTAAATCCGTTGCCCAAGCGATCCCCACTTACTCCATGGCCTGTTTCAAGCTACCGTGTGGACTTTGCGAGCATATCAATGGCCTACTAATAAAATTTTGGTGGGGTAGTAGGCAAGGGCAAAGGAAGCCGGCGTGGATGTCCTGGGAAACTATGTGCAAGCCTAAGTTCATGGGAGGGTTGGGGTTCCGCGACATCGAGCACTTTAATCTTGCTTTATGGGCACACCGGGTGTGGAGAATTTTACAAGAGCCTAATTCCCTGAGTGCATGAGTTTTGAAGGCGAGGTACTTTCCAGACAGGAGGACGTTATGAAGATGTCCTTGAGCATATGCTCTCAAGCAGGACGGAGGATGCACGGCTATGGATTTTTTTGGCTATTTGAGACTACAAACCAGCATGATCTCGCCAAGATCCTCGTCACAATGTGGGCGATATGGTGGGCTCGTAGAAGGGCTATTCATGATGACGAGTTCCAGAGCCTGCTTTCAACAATTTGCTTTGTGAATCGATATCTGGAAGACTTGGAAGTCGTTACTATTCGCACGGTCCCAACGAATGCACATGCTGTCCCGCAAGAGCCATGGAGATGGTTCGCACCTGATGATGATGCTGTTAAAATCAATATGGATGGCGCTATCTCTCGACAAGGAACTGTGGGAGCTGCAACAGTGGTGTGTAGGGACAGGCTTGGCAATTATCATGGCGCTTCTGCTATAATGTTTGATAGATTGGTTGATGCACCATGCCTTGAAGCCCATGCATGCAATGAAGCTCTTGCTCTTGCTACGGATCTGAATATTACACATGATGCCACGATAGCCTCTGATTGCATGCAGATCATCTCAGATATCAAGCGAGGCACCTTCTCTTCTTATGCTTTAGTCACTAGTAGAAAACATGGCTTTGGTTCGGGCATGACAAGCCCATTAGTCTCGGTTCAGTCACGAATCGGGACCCATTGGGGCATTCATCCTGGTTCGTGAGCCCAGGGGGCCGGCCGGGGCCTCGTGGGCATTGGTCCCGGTTCGTATGGACCCATTTGTCCCGGTTCCTGGCACGAACCGGGACCAATGGGCCTCGCTCCTGGCCCACATACATTGGTCCCGGTTCGTGGCTAGAACCGGGACAGAAGGTGGAGCTTTAGTCCCGGTTATAGCCATGAACTGGGACAAATGAGTTGCCTATATATACCCCATCGCCACGGCAGAGCACTCCACAGTGCTCTGTTTTTTCTGGCCGGCGAGGGGAGGGCATTTGGGTGCTCTAGCTCACCTCCTATGCACATGAGGTGTTCGATGAAATGTCTGAGCCACACTAGTTAATCTTTCCCCTCTCGAAACTCGACCTCCGAGCTCCATTTTCTCCGAGATTTGTCTAGGTTTAGCGGTCTGTCACGTCCCGTCCCCGTCTTCACCGCCGTCGATCGCCCACGCCGATCTCGTCGCCGGCACCACCGTGGTGAGCCACTTGTTCTTATCTTCTTTCTAAAAGAAAAAAAATTCTTACTTCAGATAGATACTTGTCTAATTTTCTTACTTTTATTATTCCTTGTTATTATATAGTGCGATGGTTTTGGTATCCGCCCCCGTCGGCCCTCGTCCTGTCTATGATTCAGATGTGGTATATATTATCTTTTTATAACTATTTGGTTCATTTATTGTTTATGACAATTATGCCGACCAACGTGACATAGATTTTATTTATCTAGGAGGTGGTTGAACCGGAAATTCCAACCGACCCTATTGTCAAGAGGTTAAATTTAGTTGAAGAAGAAAACAATTACTTGAAGGAAAAAATAAAAAAATTGAGAAGGAGAAGATGATATTGGAGTTGCATGTTGCGGATGTCGTCGATGATCACAAGATCAAGATGGATGCAATGCGGTTGAAGATTAGAAAGATTAGAAAATATGCCGTTCATACCGAGGCTTGGTATCATTATGCAGTTGGATCAATTGTTACCTTGGTTGCGATTATGATCGCATTTGTTGTTGCATTGAAATGTTTTGCATAATTTCAATTGAAAGTGCGTTATATCGACTAGAGGGGGGTGAATAGGCGATTTTTATGAATTCTTCACTGAGGAATTTGCGGGTGAGGAAATTTCTTAGCGAAGAACTACTTGCAGCGGAATAAGTACTCAAAAGTAAACATAGCAAAATACAAGCATGGTCATCATGATGAAATGAAGACGAGCACAGAGTACAGAAAGCGTAAACACAGGATAGCACAGGATGAAGACAAACAGACTGAAGAAATTGAACTGAGGAAATTGAGAAAGTCTTCAGTCAAAGTCTTCAAACACAGATATGAGCAAATGAAAGAGTTGAGGAAATAGAACCAGTAAGCTTGGTGAAGACAATGATTTGGTAGACCAGTTCCAATTGCTGTCTCAGTTGTACGTCTGGTTGGGGCGGCTAGGTATTTAAACCTGAGGACACACAGTCCTCATCGTATTCTCCTTGAGCTAAGGTCACACAGACCTCGCCCAATCACTCGTGGTAAGTCTTCAGGTGACTTCCAAACCTTCACAAACTCGGTCACTCGGCAATCCACAATTCCTCTTGGATGCTCTAGACCATGATGCCTAACCGTCTGGAAGAAGCACAATATTCAAAGGTAACAAGCGTCGGATCCACGCAGGATCAATCTCTTCAGTGATGCTCAATCACTTTGGGTTTGTAGGTGTTTGGGTTTGGGTTTTCCTCACTTGATGATTTTCGCTCAAAGTCCTCGGAGGATGGGATGCTCTCAAATGACAAGTGTCAGTTTCTCTCGGAGCAGCCAACCAGCTAGTGGTTATAGGGGGCGGCTATTTATAGCCTAGGGAGCAGCCCGACATGATAAGACATAAATACCCTTCAATAATATGACCGTTAGGTGGGTAGATATTTTGGGACAGCTGGCGCATAGCACAACAATGGTCGGATATTTGAGGCTCGAATTCCTCAGGGCTATCATGTTCCTCACTGTGTAGGCAATCCGCACTGGCGAATTCCTAACTCCTCAGTCAGAACAAATTCCTCAGAGACCAGAAGAACTTCGTCTGTGTCACTGAAGAATATGACTGAACTGTATGAGATTTCCAATGGCTTCACTCTAAGGGATTGGTAGGTGTAGGAATTTGAGTTGAGCATCACATGGAAATTTTTTCTTAGTATTACCTCGACCCCCTTTAACAATACAGTGTTTCCTATGACTCAAGAAAGAGAGAATGAAACTATGAAAACAAAAGTCTTCACGCTTCATGTTCCTCGAATGAATACCAAGTCTTGAAGGTCACACCAATTTCTTCACTTTCAAAGTCTTCAGAAATCCAAAGTCTTCAGTCGAAGAACTTCATTTTTAGGGGTCGACTTTCTCTGTAAATATCAAATTCCTCATAGACTTATAGACCTATGTACACTCATAAACACATTAGTCCCTTAACCTATAAGTCTTCAATACACCAAAATCACTAATGGGCACTAGATGCACTTACAATCTCCCCTTTTTTGATGATTGATGACAATATAGGTTAAGTTTTCAACGGGGATAATCATATGAAGTGTAAATACTGATATTGAGGAATTTGATTGCAAGATATAGAAGAACTCCCCCTGAAAATGTGCATAGTGAGAAATTTGCTTTTGAAGCAATGCACACTTGAAGAGTAGAATCATGGAGATCTCCCCCTATATCTTGTAATTCATACACGCATTTGATATATAATATGAAGAATTTGAAATGCATGATGAAATATGGTGACTGATTAATTCAGCATGCGTGCATTAACATATATGAGGAATAAGCATGCAGAAAACACAGCAAAAGTATCAGACCACCATAGAGTTTAAGTTTACAACTCGATCCAGCAAAGTCATCAGAAGAATGAGAGTTGTAACTTAGCAAAAAAATGCCCATATAGGTAGACCCACTTGAAGACTAACTCAAATTTCTCCCCCTTTGCCATCGAATGACCAAAAGGATCGAAAATGAGGACTAACGCCCCTGAAGAATATCAAGTTGATGGAGGAGCGCCAACGTTGTTGGGGTCGTTTGTCATAGTAGGGCCTGCCGCAGTGTCGTCCAAGTCTTCATGCTTGTCGGTGTCGCGTGATGAAGAATATGAGCTGGCCACCAAGGAAGGAACCTTGACCTTCTTGTATTTCTTCGGTGGAGGTGCAGACCAGTCAAAGTCCTCCTTGAGACCCATTTGCTTCAAATCTTCTTCACCATATACGTGTGACAGAATAGCCCAGGTGCGACCGAAGACTTCATGGAGGTAGTAATGGTTTTTCTTCACTGCATTATGTGTAGCAGTCATGTTGTGAAGAATAGAACCAAACTGACGCTTGACCCATTTATGGTTTCGATCCACCTTCTGGTGAAGACTAAGAAGCAGCTCACGGTCAGTCATCACTCGAGGAGCAGTAGCTTGAGGATTTGGCTTGGAAGCATTAGCAGCAGAATCATGAGTGGCAGAGTCATCATTGGTGGAATAAGATGCAGCTTTGCGAAACTGACCATCCAATGGACGAATGCCTTCATCTATAATAGCAGCGGCCTTGCCCTTTTCATCAGCTTAGGAAATGTCCTTTTGAGGACTTCAATGGGGGGCAAGTAGCTGCAATGGTTGAGAGTGTCAGCCTTGTAGTTGAGTGAAGACCTTGTTCTGATGAATCTCATAATCCATGGTGCGTAAGGCTTCAACTCAAACGAAGAGAGTGCAACATTTGCCAGAGTCCTCATGAAGAAATCATGATAGTTGACAGGAATGCCATGAATGATATTGAATAGCAGATTCTTCATGATGGCAACGACTTCTTCATCAGACGAGTCGTGGCCCTTGATAGGACTCATAGTCTTCGTCAGAATGCGATAGACAGTTCTGGGCACATAGAGCAATTCCTTCACGAGGAATTTGGACCTTGGGGCTTGACCGGGCTTCAGAGGCTTCATTAGCACTTGCATATAGTGAGCAGTGAGTTCTGGCTCCTGGTACAGGCAGCGAGCTTCTTCAATGGGTGGACTGATGGGCAGGGCATGAAGTAATTCAGAGGCCGATGCCTTATAGTGAGTGTTTTCAGTCATCCAGTCCAACACCCAAGAGTTGATATCATCAGCATCACCTGTGATGTGCAAGGTTGCATAGAATTGAAGAATGAGTTCTTCATTCCAATCGCAAATATCCGTGCAAAAGTTGAGGAGGCTTGCGTCATGAAGCACACTGAGGACTAGAGTAAAACAAGGCATAGATTCCATGTCAGCGTGAGGAATATGCTCGTGGTCGAAGACTTTATCCTTGTTGAAGAGCAGTGAAGAATAGAAATTTGCCTGGCTGGCAGTCTAGAAGCGTTTCCTTCTAAGACGAGCAGAATCATAGGGATTATAGTCAGTGAAGAACACGTGCTTGCCGAAGAAGTCATCAGCCTTGAATTTCTGCTTCTTCGAGAATGGATCCTTTGGCTTGGGCTGAGGAGTATCAGTCAATTGCATAATTACCTCAGGAATTGCAATCTCAGGATCCACAGGCTGAGGAATTTCAGCTTCTTCTTCAGTGGCAGCCTGGGTCTTCAATTCTTCATTTACAATTTCTTCAGCACTAGTGGCTGGAATCTCTTCATGGACAGACGGTGTGGCATGTGGTTCATCAGATCCCATTTGAACTGTAGTTACTGGGGACCGAGGAATTTGTTGCAACGGTGTGAACAGTGGAGAGTTGGTGTGCTGACTTTCCCAAAAGTCATCATTCAGTACGGGTGTGGTACAGCCAATGTCCACATCTTGTTCTTCCATTTCTTCAATGCCGGCCTCTTCAGCAGTGAACTGAGGCATAGGCGAGGAGACAATTGGTGTTGAAGGGATTGCATCCGCTTCAATTTCTTCATCCAACTGCTCTGACGAAGCAGCAGAAGGATTCTCTTCATCGGATTCACTTGGAACCACATATTCTTCATCAAAAGGAACAAGGTCCTTTGATGGCATGGATGAAACTGGAATAGCATCAATAGGATTTTCAAAAGAGCTGGTCAATGGCTTCATCTTCTTCGGAGCTAAAGAATCTGATGAAGTTGATGCCTTCCTTTTCTTCACTGTTGCACGCTCTGCAGCCTTGGTCTTCTTCACATCTGATGCAGATGGAAGGATTGGAGCTGGTGTAGGCGCAGGAGGAGCAGAGGAATTTGGTTGAATTTCTTCAGGCACAACTGATGCAGTTGCCCTGAATTCTTCATTTTCTTCAGGTGCACCACTAGTGGATGCCATCGCAATTTCATCAGCGGCTGGAATGCAGTCATCAGCCCTGGTACTTTGAGTTTCTTCAGCAGCCTGAATGTCATCAGCGGTGCTGGCATTTTCTTCAGTCGGTTGAGCAGATGCTTCAGCCTGAGGATTTTCTGGTTGCGTTGGGACTGCAACCTTTGAAGTGAACTTTTCAGTCAATTTCACAAAACTGACTTTGGCTCCAAGCCAGTCAGCACGGTATACGTCAAATTCATCATTGAGTTTCTTGATCTCTGATTGAATAGTGACAAGTTCTTCAGTTGTCATAGAGACAACGTTTTTCTTCAGGAAGCGCTCCTTCTTGTACTGCGCTTTCTTGATCTGCCTGGCCTTTTCAAACTTCCATTTTTCTTCTTCTATGAAGGCAGTCAAAACATGACTTTGACCAGGAGTGAGGTTCATCTCCGGCAAAGGTGTGTTGGGATCCTTGTGCCATAGATCGATGTAATCAAGGATCAACTTAGGATCCAAAGCAGTGGCACATTTGTGCCCTTGGCTCTAGCGGCCCTGAGCTGCCTGTCTCTGATGATTTCGGCAAGTTCCTCATCATCAGCTTTGTCTTCATCAGACGGCAATTGGAAGGCGACCTGCTTCTTGTGAGGACTTGGGTGAGAGCCACGTCCAGCAGTGGCCTTTGTCTTCAGCAGAGAGGGTCCCGTTGAAGAATTTGGTGCAGCTGAGGAACTTGCAGAAGCTCCTGAGGCAATAGAGATGCCTGTTGTCCTTTGGCATGTGGCGAGATGCACAGGTGCTGAGGATTTGGACGGAGCAGCTGAGGACTTTGGCGGAGGAGCTAAGGACTTTGGAGGAGCAGGAGCAGTCTGAGGAGTTGGCCTTGAGGGCTTTGAAGAATCTGGCCATGAGGGCATTGCTGAGGAACTTGGCCGTGAGGGCATTGAGGGTGAAGCACTTGGCTTATGAGTAGGCTTCTTTGCCATGGCCTTCTTCGGCTTGCTTGCAGAGGCCTCAGCAGTGGCAGCAGCAGCAGCAGAGTCTTCGTTGAATTTCCTCACTGCTTCTCTTGCTTGTCTGGCCAATTTGGCCTGGCGCTTGGCCCATTCGTCAGGATAGTCCTCACCGCGCTTGAGCTGGTGGGATCTGCTTCTTGGCCAGGTGCCAATGGAGGTCTTGGGCATGGAGGATTTAGAGCGAATTTCTTCATGTACTTGGGAGTAACATACCTGTACTCCCTCCATTCCCGTGCCCATCTCATCTCTATCCTTTGGATGCGCACCTTGCGCTGATTTTTTTCCTCTTTGTCAAACTTGGCCTCATCAGGAGTGCAATAATCCTTGTATATGTCATCAGGGATCTCAAAGGCAGTATTGACCTCAGGCCTCTTTCCTCCTTTCTGCGGCTTCTTTCCATCAGCCATTTTCTTCAGCTGAGGAATTTGGACAATTGAATTCTCTGAAGATGTATGCAACTTTTGTTCGAGGAACGCTGCAAATGAGTTAAGTTGATGAGAACCTAGTGATTCAGCAGCGGACATGTGTACCTGTGAACAGAGTATAGTTGCGAGGAATTTGGAGAGGTCATATGCGTTCTCAGAAGGTTTTTCAAAAAGAACAAGTTTGAGGAATTTGACCAGATGAGTCCTGAAGAATTTCACTAAGCGTTCTTTGTCTTAGGTTCCAGAGTTGTACAGATAAAAAATCCACACAATTGAGAAATCATGAAGAAAAATATTGCTTATAGAAATGAATCAAGAACAGATGACATGTGAGGTGTTTAGTGTGTGAGGATTTGAAGAAAAACACCTTTGAAGATTTTGTAGAAATCATTTGAATCAACGAGGGTAGTAAAAGTAACTTTTAATTACCCTAGACGAAGAACACGACGAACTAGGAAGTGTAGATGTGAAGTTCGTCAGTTCAGATCTTCCACGCCCTAACTCGGCTGAGGAAGACAGCTACGGCGGCGGCGGAGAGAAGAAATCCGCAGCCGGCGCGAGTATGACGGCGACGAGGTCGAGGCAGTGAAGCTCTTCCTCACCGGCGACGATGAAGTAACGG
Organism: Triticum aestivum; assembly: GCF_018294505.1. Classification (NCBI taxonomy): domain Eukaryota; kingdom Viridiplantae; phylum Streptophyta; class Magnoliopsida; order Poales; family Poaceae; genus Triticum; species Triticum aestivum. The sequence goes on from NC_057802.1 coordinate 135,381,735, forward strand.
CGGCGCTAGGGTTTGAGAAGCTCGAGCTGGAGTGAGGTCGAGCGGAGTAAAAGAGAAGTGAGGAAGGGGAGGGGTATTTATAGCCACGGTGAAAAACTGTTCGCCCGAAGAAATTGGACGAACGTGCCCCTGACCCTTCTCATTCGCTTGACATGTGTCACCCACGTACTGAGAAGTGGAGATCATGTGAGATCGTGGGTGAATAGATAAGTGTTTTCGTGGGATGCGGAACGGTTTGAGCGGCAAAGCCGAAAATTTAGATAAGATAAGTTAAAAGTTCCGTTCGCAAATTCTTCAGCTGACAAGGACACAGTGAAGATTTTGAACGAGTTTCAAGTAGAACGCACATGAAGAATTTGTGAATAGATTAGGTTGAGTATAGCATAGAGGGGAAGGGTCCGATCACATTCACTTAGCAAAAATAGCAACTTGAAGAATTAGCAATAAGTGAATGCTGTAGAGGACATAAACTCATATATATATATATATATATATATATATATATATATATATATATATATATATATATGTATATATATATATATATGTATGTATATATATATATATATGTATGTATATATAATGTTTGGGACACCTAGGTGCCTGGGCACCTAGCTGGTTTTTCATTAATGCCTCGCGGATTCAAACTCATTAAATTTTGCATGCAAGATTTTCCATATGTGATACTAGCACGCATGCATTTGTTTCCAAACAATACATCCATCCATAACTTCCCTTGCATGCATGATCGTCCTTTGATTCTGTCCAAAATAAAAATATATACCTTAATAGAGACGACATGCTTGATATAACCAAGGTACGGTAGATGGAAATGATATACCAAAGAAATATAAAAAATCAAAGGGCATACGTATGGAGAACTGATGGAGATACATGGTACATTGGGCTCAAAGGATATACGTAGGTGTGACATACTCTCCACTATCTATGAATAACTGATGGAGATATACATGATGTTGGGCTCGATGAAAAAAAAATACCTACATACGTCTGGTCTCATACTGTGGGTATATAATACCTGTAATTTTCTTAAATGTCTTAAACATCTGTGGGTATATGATACCTTCAATTCTTAAAATATTTACATTGAGTCGCAAGTTTTTGTATGGACGTTATATTCTATTCCCGCAAAAAAATGAACGTTATATCCTAATTACTAGATAGCCATTTTTGTATGATATTCATCGTACGTATCACATACTCTCTACTGTGTATAAAGAACTGATGGTCATATCATTTTTTATTTATTGTGTTGTTTAATAATTTCTAGGCATGTCGATAGTTTTGCTAGTTTTCTTGTTATATCATTTTTTATATTTTTTAAATATGGCAACTGTTCTTTATATATTTTAAATATGTCACACTTATTTACTTTTATAATGTAAAATGCATTGGATATGACATAACCACAATATTTTAAAATATTTGTGGGTATTCGATTCCTTGGAATGCTTTTCTAAAGTGACAAAAAAACGCATTGCATTTTTATACGATAGTTTTCTAATAGATATCTGATAATAAAAGCGGAAATGTTTCAGCCACGAGACAACTGTGGGTATGTGAAATTTATGGATATGCATGAGATATTTGGTCTAATATGTCAACTATGAATTATTCTCCTTAAACACATCACTACCATTTTGTTTAAATTAGATAGTATTGAAAAAATACGTCCCACATAACGGTACCATATACCTCCTATTAATACACGCACGAAAAAAAAATTCCATATACCTAAGAACATGAATGTATACAAATCATCAGGCATTTATTTCTGATTTCTCTCTCCTATTTCTATTAATGACTCCAAATATGCAACGTCGCCATGCATGTTATTCTCTTTCCTTTTTCAATTGTTCCATGCATGGTGTGCATGAGCCTTATTTATGGTATCCAATTAGCGATTAATGCATTAATACACATACCCGTTGCAATAGCACACATCTAAATGCAATCGAACGGTGGAAAGGCAAGGAGCCTGGGCACCTAGGTGTCCCAAACTGCCGTCCTATATATATATATAGCTAATGAAGAAAAACGACGAAAACGGTGAAGACATTACAAAGTTGAAGAAAAAAAGAACAATTGAGGAATTTCACAAACTGAGGAAAAACTCAAATTGAAGATTTTCAACTTTTGGTGGTGGCGTGACCCACCGTATAAGAATGATGATTTCAGACACCGCGTACAATTGTCGTAGGGCTCTGAGAATCAAATTCTTCATTAATTTCATCACACTTAGAGTGTTAGTCTTCATTGATTGAAGAAAAATGTTTCTTCATGTGTTGCACATCTAAGTCATCAATTTTTTATAAGTGTTAGGATGAGTGTACTTTTCAGAGAACATTCGAAGATTCTAAGATATTTAGCTCACACCGCAACTTGCTAAATCTCTTTTCATCCAAGGGCTTTGTGAAGATATCGGCTAGCTGTTCTTCAGTCTTCACATGCTCAATTGAAATGTCGGCCTTCAACACATGAACACGAAGAAAATGATGATGAATCTGAATGTGCTTTGTCTTCGAGTGCTGAACTGGGTTATGAGCAATCTTGATGGCACTCTCATTGTCACAGAAGAGAGGCACATTCTTCACGTTGACGCCGTAGTCCTTGAGAGTTTGCTTCATCCATAGCAATTGAGCACAGCAAGAACCAGCAGCAATGTACTTAGCTTCAGCAGTAGACAGTGATACGCAGTTCTGTTTCTTCGAGGACCAACAAACCAAAGATCTTCCGAGGAAATGGCATGTGCCAGATGTTGACTTGCGGTCCACACGATCACCAGCATAGTCAGAGTCAGAATATCCAATGAGATCAAAAGCCGAGCCCTTGGGGTACCATAATCCAAGTGTTGGTGTGTGAGCTAGATATCGAAGAATATGCTTCACAGCCTTATTGTGTGATTCCTTCGGTGTAGCTTGAAATCGGGCACACATGCAAAAACTAAGCATAATATCTGGCCTAGATGCACATAGGTACAATAAAGAACCAATCATGGAGCGATATACCTTTTGATCAAAGTCAATACCATTATCATCAGTGCATAGATGGCCATTTGTGGGCATAAGGATTTTGACGCCTTTGCAATCTTGCATGCCGAATTTCCTCAATACATCCTTGAGGTATTTCTCCTGAGATATGAATATGCCATTTCGCTGTTGACGAATTTGAAGACCTAAAAAGAATTTCAATTCTCCCATCATAGACATTTGATATTCTTCACTCATCATATAGGCAAATTCATCACTGTAACGTTGGTCAGTACACCCAAAGATAATATCATCAACATATATTTGGCACACAAACAGTTCACCATCTTAAGATTTAGTGAAAAGAGTTGGGTCAAGTGAACCGGGTTTGAAGCCTTTCTTCATGAGGAATTCCTTCAAAGTATCATACCACGCCCGAGGGGCCTGCTTGAGGCCATAGAGGGCCTTATTAAGTCTGAAGACTTTGTCAGGATGCTTTGGATCTTCAAAACCTGGGGGTTGAGCAACATGTACTTCTTCCTCAAGCTTACCATTGAGGAATGCACTTTTCACATCCATTTGATATAGAATGATATCATGATGGTTAGCATAAGCAAGTAATATTCGAATAGCCTCAAGTCTAGCAACAGGTGCAAAAGTTTCATCGAAGTCAATTCCTTTAACCTGTGTGTAGCCTTGAGCTACAAGCCGTGCCTTATTCCTCACCACAAGGCCATTTTCATCTGGCTTGTTGCGGTAGATCCACTTTGTGCTAATGATATTGTGCTTGCGAGGATTTGGACGTTTGACCAGTTCCCAAACGTTGTTGAGCTCGAACTGATGTAATTCTTCTTGCATAGCTTGAATCCACTCAGGCTCCAGAAATGCTTCATCTACCTTAGCAGGCTCTGTGATAGAGACAAAAGCTGAGTGCCCACAAAAGTTAGATAAATGTGAAGCTCTTGAGTATGTGAGAGGACCTGGTGCTTCAATGTCATCGATGATTTTCTCAATCTGCACTTCTTTTGCCACGCGAGGATGAGCGAGTTGTCGTTGAGGAATTTGATCAGCATTTTCTTCAGCACCATATTCTTCAGCATTTTCTTCAGGTGCATTAGCTCGACGTTCTTCTCGTTCTAAAATGAATTCTTCAGCAGATTCTTCGGTAGGAATGACATCCTCAGTAGCCTTGAACTTGATAGTTTCCTCAGGTGCTGGTTCATCTATCACAGAAGGTAGGTGCTCTCTTTGCGAGCCATTAGTTTCATCGAACCACACATCTACAGTTTCAACAACCTTGTGAAGAACGTTGTTGAAGACTCTGTAGGTGTGCGAGTCCTTTCCGTAACCAAGCATAAAACCTTCATGTGCTTTCGGTACAAATTTTGAGTTGTGATGAGGATCTCTAATCCAACATTTAGCACCGAAGACTTTAAAATAACTCACATTGGGTTTCTTGTCAGTGAGGAGTTCATAGGCAGTCTTCTTGAAGAATTTGTGAAGATATACTCTGTTGATGATGTGGCACGCAGTATAAATTGCCTCAATCCAGAAGTGACGAGGCGTCTTGTATTCATCAAGCATAGTGCGAGCCATCTCAACGAGAGTCCTGTTCTTGCGCTCCATGACGCCATTCTGTTGAGGAGTATAAGGAGCAGATAACTCATGAGTAACACCAAGTTCATCAAGATAGTCATCAAGACCAGAATTCTTGAACTCAGTTCCATTGTTACTTCTGATGTGCTTGATCTTCACACCAAAGTTGGTTGAAGCCCTCGAGGAAAATTGTTTGAAGACTTCCTGCACTTCGTGTTTGTAAGTGACAATATGTACCCATGTGTAATGAGAGTAATCATCAACAATAACAAAGCCATATAGAGATGCATCATTTGTAACTGCAGAATAATGGTTAGGACCGAAGAGATCCATATGAAGCAATTCAAATGGTCGAGTGGTAGTCATGATTGTCTTTGCTGGATGTTTGACCTTGGTCATCTTTCCAGCTTCACAGGCTCCGCATAAGTGATCCTTGAGGAATTTGACATTCTCAATGCCAATGACATGCTTCTTCTTCGCAAGCGTGTGCAAATTCCTCATGCCTGCATGACCAAGTCGTCGATGCCATAGCCAGCCTTCTGAAGCTTTTGCAAGTAGGCATACGGCTGGTTGTGGTCCTGTAGAGAAATCAACAATATACAAGTCTCCTCTCCTAAAGCCTTCGAAGGCTTTGGAATTGTCAGCTTCCATGATCACAACACAATGATACTTGCCAAAGACAACAACCATATCAAGATCGCAAAGCATTGAGACAGACATGAGGTTGTATCCTAAGGACTCGACAAGCATGACTTTGTCCATGTGTCGATCCTTTGAGATAGCAACCTTACCTAGACCCAATACCTGACTTTTACCTTTGTCAGCAAAGATGATATGCTTCAGATGCGATGGAGATAAGGGAGCATCCATCAATAGATTCTTGTCACCAGTCATGTGATTTGTACATCCACTATCGAGGACCCACTCATGGGCTTTGGGTTGATCATCCTGCAGATGAATTAGTGCAGCTTACGAACTCATATACTTCATCAGTGAAGAATATGACATCAATTCATCAGATCAATTTCATCAAGCAATAGAACAGATAAAGCGGTGTGAGGACGTGAGAAATGAGGGTTCATTTCTTCATGATTAGCCTGCGTCCTTTCAGGCAATTTCAGGTCTCCAGCAAATTCTTCAGACGTTTACGCACGTCTGGAGACCTGGCCCTGCAGAAGATATTAGATCTTTTTCTTCGCCACCCACATCTGAAGGGGTGGCAAAGAGTTCATCACTCTGCGAGCTCCATACGAGAAAGGTGGCATAGAAGCCAGTCCATTTCATTTCACATAAGAGGAGTTAGGATAAGCATATGAATAAGCAGAGAAATTCTTCGAGGACTTATGAACATAATGGTTTGAAGAATAATGCACATATTCATAGCCCTTAGCTCTTCCCTGCGAAACAGAGGGGTTAGCACAATGATGTTCATATGAGGACTTGGATCCTTTTGAGGAATTTGATCCATATGAAGAATTTGATCTAGGTTTCCTATTCTTCACAGGTGGTGTCATGAGGACATTCACCTGAAGACTTTCAAGGCACCGTTTGGGAACCCAGATTTTCTTCATAGGGGAACCGTTCCTGCAGTTAGTGCCAACATATCTAGCAAATACTTCACCATTCTGATTTTTGAACAGTTTATAGTTGGAGCCAAATGACTCATCAGCAGAATGAGGAGAATCACATGTAAAGCCAGATAAATTAGATGGATCAATTAGAGGTCCCTTTGTAGCAACCCATGAGGTTTTGGGGTACTGCTCAGGCTTCCAATAAGTTCCATCAGCATTGAGTTTCCTCTCAAAGGCAATACCCTCTTTCCTAGGGTTCCTGTTGAGGATCTGCTTTTTAAGCACACCACAAAGAGTCTGATGCCCTTTGAGGCTTTTGTACATGCCTGTCATGTGCAGTTCCTTCAGCCCTGCATCATGAGTGATACTAGCAAGGTCCTTAGATGAGGAATTAGTGATAGCAGAGACAGGTGAAGAGTTTGTAGCATTAGAAGCATTTGAACATTCAGGTGAAGAATTAGCAGATTCACGTTCAATGCACTTCAAACATGGAGGAACAAATTCTTCCTGATTAGCGTTGATTTGTTGAGCAAGTAATGAATCACGCTCCTTCTAAAGATCTTCATAACTCACTCTTAGCTTTTCAAGATCTTGCTTTCTTTGAAGAAATTCATAAGAAAGCTTCTCATGCTCAGATAAGAGAGTGTTATTGTTGGGGATATAACTATTAGGCATGACCCGCCCAGGAGGGGCCGGGTTATACCTACGAAGACTCTCGAAGCCCAAGACCAAGCTTGAAGATGGCGGTTCAATTAAGGGCCCAAAGCCCAAACACGACTTAAGGCCCGTAGTGATAAACCGCCGTAATGGTATGACTTGTATCATAAGGCAAGATTAACTAGTCACCGAGCCGGACACTGTTTATGAGCCGGCCGGGACTCTGTAGACCGCAGGGCGTCAACCCATGTATATAAGGGGACGACCCCGCGGCGGCTTAGGGCAAGTAACATCAGATCGAGAGCTAGGTGAAGCGGATTCTCTCCCTGGTTATCGAGACATACGCAATCCCACTCAAAACTGGATCGTAGGCTTTTACCTTCACCGTAAGGGGCCGAACCAGTATAAACCTCGTGTCCTTTGCCCCGATTAACCCCTTCTTGCTTGCTAGTTGCGATGGCTCCACGACTAAGTCCTTTCACTAGGACATCTGCCGTGACAATTCCACGACAGTTGGCGCCCACCGTGGGGCCAGCGCACGGTGGATTTGAGTTCTTGAAGGGCAGTTTCGAAGGACTCAAGGGATACGCTGTGGGCCGGATGACCAAGAGTCGTCGCGGCAAGCTCTACATCGACGATGCAGGCTGGGGCCCCGACGCCGGCTCAATTGAGTACGGGTACCGGGTCCCCTTCGGCGGAATTCACGTTTTCATCGGCCGGACCGGCGAGCCGGGCCCTGAGCCGGACATCTGCACCGACATCGTCGAGACGGCTCAGCATGCGAGACCCGCCCGCGCTCCGCCCGCTATGAAGCGTGCCTTCGTGGGATGCATCCATGGAGGGGAAGTTCCTGAAGGATCCATGTCTGACAGTGAGACGGCCATCTATTCGGACGGTGAGTCGTCCATGGGTGAGACAGATTCGTTGTATCAATTGCAAGACGACGGGCTTGGGGGCTGTTCCGATGGCAGCAGTATTCCGGACCCTTTTGAGCCGCCGAGCAGAGTAGGGATCTTCATGGCCGGCACTCAACCAGGTCAAAACTCTAAGGCTATGGCAGCGATAACCTCCGGGTCAGGGGCAGCCGGGGCAGGAGGCCTTGTGCGCCCGCCGGCTCAGGTGCTGATTGATCTCACGGATAGACTGACAACCATGTTAACCGCCACAGTTAATCCGGCGGATCAGGCTAAACATGATGCAAAGGTGGCTCGGTTACGTAAGGAGATAGCACAAGCCAAGGAAAACCTAGCAGCTGAAGGTACCAGATTGGCTACGGAGCGGGCGGCTTTGGATGCTCGAGCCCAGCAGCTTCAATCAGAAGCGTTCTAGCTTACGATGGATATAAACGGATCAAATGAGGTCATGAGGAGAAGGCACCAGAAGTCTCAATCCCGTTTGCCCTCAATTTATGATCCTAGAAATCTCTTCCACACACCCGGGGCAGGTCCCAGTAATCCGCCAGAGGCAAACCCAGCTGCGACTCCCGGAGCTAGGACGCCGGTTCAATCACGGGTGACGGAACCTCCATGAGTGAACGCTGCTCCGCCTCAGTACATACCAAGACCGCCGGGTCATTATTCTAACCCATTGGAGAACATGATCGCTGCAGCAGCGCGATTGGCGGCTCTCCCGGTGGAGGGCGACTCTCCGACGGCGATTGAAACGCGAAGGGTCAGAGAACTTCTTCAGACGGCTCTGGCACAGCAGGAGGCATACTCTTACAGTCGGGACAGAATTCATTCGACCCCTCGCCCAAGCCGGAGCCCGAGTTATAGCAGACATGTGGACTCGGCGGCAGTTTCAAGCAATGTCCGACGCCGTGATCAGCCAGGCAGGCGAGACCCGGTGCGAGATGGGGCCCTTAACTTGGTTAATCAGGATAGGGAACGTCAAGAGGCTGAGCAGGCGGCTCAGCTGGCGATGGAGTAGGCAGCTCAGCGGGCAGCTTACCAGCCTTCCCCGGTTTATCCGACGACTTCTATTGAGGCAGGCGCAACCACGAGAACGGGAGGTGTCCCTTGCTTAGTGCCAGCACTGCGTAATGAGCGTTTGCCCAAGGACTTTAAGGGGCCTCGAAAGGTGCCTAACTACATGGCTGATTTACAGCCCAGGGCATGGATTGAAAGTTATGAGATGGCCATGGAGTTGCTGGAGGTCAGCGACGCGGCAATGGCCAAGTACTTCACTATGATGCTGGATGGAACGGCCTGCACTTGGTTAAAGGGACTGCCCCCTAATTCCATTGGATCCTGGGCCGAGTTAAAGGCCCGGTTTATTTAGAACTTCAAGGACACATGCAAGCAGCCCATGTTGATTGTGGACTTGACTAATTGCAAGCAAGGGGAAGGTGAGTCCACGACCCATTGGGTGCGCCTGGTGAAGGAAATAATACAATCATCTGATAAGATGGATGTCGGCTCTGCAGTCTTAATGTTGGAGAAAAATTGCCGTTTTGAACCTCTGAAGCAGAAGGTGGGGCGGCTCAAACGCGATTGCAATGACATGGGCCAGCTGATGGCGGCTCTAGTCAAATACGCCGACTCTGATAGTACCAAGGATCCCGCGTCTGACGAAGAGAAGACAGGGAAGGGAAAGAAGAACGGCAACGCTAAGGGTCTTCAGCATAACCCGGCGAATCAAGGAGGTAATAATAAACGTAAGGCTGACGGTAGCTCGGAGTTTGTGGCTAACACACAGGGTAATAATCAGCGACGTAAGAGGAGGCCACCTCCTCGGTCTGGCGGGTCAGGTCCCACCCTTGAGCAGTTGCTGAATGAGCCCTATCCAAGACACGACACCCAGGAGAAGCCGACCACTCATCTATGGAAAGACTGTACGATCATGAAGGCTTTCAAGAATTCTAACATGCTTGATGGAAATCATGGGCCGGGCGGCGGTTCAGGTGGTGGCGGCTTTCATGGCCCGGGCGGCGGCTCAGGCGGCGGCGGTTTTCATGGCCAGGGCCCTCAAGGTCATCAAGGTGGTTATAATCAGCAATCTGGCCAAGGGGGTCAACAGCAGCAGCAATCCGGGTATCAGAGTAACCCAAAACAGCTGAATAGTGGGCAGTATCACGTGTTCACCACTAGCTTATGCAAAAGGGACCAGAAGCTTCATAAGAGGGCCGTGAATGCCGTTGAGCCGGCAGTCCCTCATTATCTGAGATGGTCTGAGCAGCCTATTGTATGGAGTAGGGAGGATCACCCTCCCCGGGTTGACAATCTGGGTCACTTAGCCTTAGTAGTGGTGCCTCAAGTTGGTGGATACAAATTCACAAAAGTGCTCATGGATGGAGGCAGCAACATCAACATCCTATATTATGAGACCTTTCGTCGCATGGGGTTGACTGATAAGAATCTCAAGACATCCAACACTGTTTTTCATGGAGTAGTGCCTGGTAAGTCGGCGTACCCAATAGGAAAGATTGAGCTAGAAGTGGCCTTTGGGGATGAGCATGATTCCAGGGCTGAGAAGCTAACTTTTGAGGTTGTCAAAATCCGGAGCCCGTATCACGCATTGTTTGGACGGCCGGCTTATGCAAAGTTCATGGCGCGGTAGTGTTATGTTTACTTGCAGCTCAAGATGCCGGGTCATAAGGGCACTATCACAGTGCATGGGAGTCGGAAGATAGCCTTGGAATGTGAGGAAGGCGATGATGACCCACAAGTATAGGGGATCTATCGTAGTCCTTTCGATAAGTAAGAGTGTCGAACCCAACGAGGAGCAGAAGGAAATGATAAGCGGTTTTCAGCAAGGTATTCTCTGCAAGCACTGAAATTATAGGTAACATATAGTTTTGTGATAAGATAATTTGTAACGAGCAACAAGTAACAAAAGTAAATAAAGTGCAGCAAGGTAGCCCAATCCTTTTTGTAGCAAAGGACAAGCCCGGACAAACTCTTATATAGAGAAAGCGCTCCCGAGGACACATGGGAATTATCGTCAAGCTAGTTTTCATCACGTTCACATGATTCGCGTTCGGTACTTTGATAATTTGATATGTGGGTGGACCGGTGCTTGGGTGCTGCCCTTACTTGGACAAACATCCCACTTATGATTAACTCCTATTGCAAGCATCCGCAATTAGAAAAGAAGTATTAAGGTAAACCTAACCATAGCATGAAACATATGGATCCAAATCAGCCCCTTACGAAGCAACGCATAAACTAGGGTTTAAGCTTCTGTCACTCTAGCAACCCATCATCTACTTATTACTTCCCAATGCCTTCCTCTAGGCCCAAATAATGGTGAAGTGTCATGTAGTCGACATTCACATAACACCACTAGAGGAGAGACAACATACATCTCATCAAAATATCGAACGAATACCAAATTCACATGACTACTAATAGCAAGACTTCTCCCATGTCCTCAGGAACAAACATAACTACTCACAAAGCATATTCATGTTCATAATCAGAAGAGTATTAATATGCATATAGGATCTGAACATATGATCTTCCACCAAAGAAACCAACTAGCATCAACTACAAGGAGTAATCAACACTACTAGCAACCTACAAGTACCAATCCTAGACTTAGAGACAAGAATTGGATACAAGAGATGAACTAGGGTTTGAGAGGAGATGGTGCTGGTGAAGATGTTGATGGAGATTGGCCCCCTCCCGATGAGAGGAGCGTTGGTGATGACGATGTCGATGATTTCCCCCTCCCGGAGGGAAGTGTCCCCGGCAGAACAGCTCCGCCAGAGCCCTAGATTGGTTCCGCCAAGGTTCCGCCTCGTGGCGGCGGAGTCTCGTCCCGAAAGCTTGCTTATGATTTTTTTCTCGGACGAAAGACTTCATTGTAGGAGATATGCCCTAGTGGCAATAATAAATGTTATTGATTATCTCCCTGTTCATAATTATGTTTATGTTCCATGCTATAACTGCTGTGGTTCCCGAGCCCGTATATCCATAAAGGCTCTGGGGAGAACCCATATGCACGTGTGGAATAATAAACGATAAAATGTATTCCTAGTCATGCCTCTAAGACTAGCTCAAGTGTTGCATGATGATTATGTTTTCCCAATCATGGGCATGTCTATGCCAAGCAACTTTGAGGGCACAATGTCAGGAAGGACATTTGTGTTGAATCGACCCGAATTGATGTTATGCTATGAGATACATTCGTCACAAGTTTATTGGTACATAACACAGAGATGGTTAACGTTTGCATGATTCCTTAGACCATGAGAGTATCGAGTTTCTTCATGCTTGCTTCATGAACTTTGGGGTTTGTTAAACGTCATCCGTAAATGGGTGGCTATTACGGCGGCTTACGGGTTCATGGAAAAGTGTGTCAAGTAACTTGATAGCTCAAGATTGGGATTTGCTCCTCCAATGATGGAGAGATATCTCTGGGCCCTCTCGGTGTTACGGTATCCATCATCGTCTGGCCAGACACTTTGTGATTTGATCACGGGGATGCCGGAACACGATAACGAGAAAAGAGAACAATACTGGTAACGAGGTAACTAGCATAGTGGACAAGTTGTTGATCCACGGGAATGCCAACATGTCTCACCTCGGGTATTTGTAACATATCGCGAAGCAACAGGAATAGCACACGGCAACTGGAGGTTCACTCGAATATTTATTCGTGTGGGTATAGGGGTCAATATGGGTGTCCACGGCTCCGATGTTGATCATTGATCGGAAGGGGTTCCGGGTCATGTCTATACTTCACCGAACCTATAGGGTCACACGCTTAAGGGTCATCTATCTGCTGAATACTAGACAGGGAGTCTGAGAGAAAATCACCGAAAAAGTTTCGGACACCGAAAAGTTTCGGACAGCGGAATCGTACCGCTGAGAGAGGTCATCGGATAAGTTTCGATGATACCGAAAAGTTGTTTCGGGGTACACCATTAAGTCAAATTGGTTTCGGCACATGCTTGATAATTCTTGGAGGATGCCAGAATCATTCTGGAAGCTTTTTGGAATTTTCTGAGATAAAAACCGGAAATGTTCCGGAGCTGCCGGAGCCACTTCAGATGCGTTTCGCAGATGAAAATCACTAAAACCGGAATTGTTTCGGAACGCGTTGAAAATCATTTTAGTGGGTATTGGAAATGTTCTTAGCCCAGATAAATATTTTCAGTTCGATCAGACGCTGAAAAATGTCGTCGTGAATAGTGAAAATCAGCTTTATGGTTACTTTATGGAAAGCCACCTTTTGGGGCTTTGCTCCAAAAGATCTTGGGGATGACATGGATGGATAGGAGCCATTTTTTGGGCCCCTCATGGGGGTGTGGCCGGCCACATGGGGTATCCCCCCTTGGGGACCCTCTTGTTCCTTGGTTTCACTCCTAGGTCCTTGTGGAAGGACTTCATTCATGTGCATTTTGGGTTTTTTGTGAAACTACCCTACCCCCTTGGGATTTCCTATAAATAGAGGTGGAGGGGCAGCCCTCCACACTCATCCCTTGCTCTCATACACATGCCATGCATTATCTGGCTTCTTCTCTCCCTCCCACAAAAAGAGTTTCGTAGAGCCGTAAGGCTGTCTGGGTTCCGGCAGGAACTAGTTCTGGACGGCGAAGCCCTGCCGGATAGATGACACCGTATGTGTGCAACTCTGTAGAGAGATCGTAGTTTCGGTCTTAGTTCATGAGTGCCTCCTGAAGGGCTGTCCGTGTGACCGTCCGAGTTTCGAAGGTCCTCCCGGAGGGCTGTCCGAGTGACCGTTCGAGTTTCGAAGGTCCTCCCGAAGGGCTGTCTGCGACACCGTCCGGGGGGCTGTTCGACCGCCTCCCGGAGGGCTGTCTGAGGAGCAGATGAGGGTATACATCCTCGCGGTTGGGAGGTTGTAAATCCTAGCTGCGGGGATCTGCACCGCCGATCGTCATCGACTCTACTTCCCGCCGCGCTACGAGTCGGTAACGAAAAAGATCAAACCATGTATGCAGTCTCCATAGTGGTCCTGGGCTGGTGCGTAGGTCGGAAATTTTTTGTTTTCTGTCGCGTTCCCCTACATTCATATAGCAGAAGATGGGCATCGGAGGGCCACCAGGGGGCCCACGAGGCAGGGGAGCGCGCCCAGGGGGGTAGGGAGCGCCCCCACCCTCGTGGACAGGGTGTCGGCCCCCTCTGGTATTTCTTCCGCTCAGTATTTTTCATTATTTCCAAAAATAACTTCTGTGGAGTTTCAGGACTTTTCGAGTTGTGCAGAATAGGTCTCTAATATTTGCTCCTTTTCCAGCCCAGAATTCCAGTTGCCGGCTGCTACCTCTTGAGCACTGCGTTGGTTTTCCCTTGAAGAGGAAAGGGTGATGCACCAAAGTAGCGTAAGTATTTCCCTCGGTTTTTGAGAATCGATGTATCAATCCAGTAGGAGGCCACGCATGAGTCCCTGGAACCTACGCAAACAAATAAATCCTCGCAACCAACGCAATAAAGGGGTTGTCAATCCCTTCACGGTCACTTACGAGAGTGAGATCTGATAGATATGATAAGATAATATTTTTGGTATTTTTATGATAAAGATGCAAAGTAAAGAAAGTAAAATAAAAACGGCGTCAGAAATAGCTTGTTGTCGGGAGATTAATATGATGGAAGATAGACCCGGGGGCCATAGGTTTCACTAGTGGCTTCTCTCATGAGCATAAATATTACGGTGGGTGAACAAATTACTGTTGAGCAATTGACAGAATTGAGCATAGTTATGAGAATATCTAGGTATGATCATCTATATAGGCATCACGTCCGAGACAACGAGACCGACTCCTGCCTGCATCTACTACTATTACTCCACACATCAACCGCTATCCAGCATGCATCTAGAGTATTAAGTTCATAAGAACAGAGTAACGCTTTAAGCAAGATGACATGATGTAGAGGGATAAACTCATGCAATATGATATAAACCCCATCTTGTTATCCTCGATGGCAACAATACAATACGTGCCTTGCTGCCCCTACTGTCACTGGGAAAGGACACCGCAAGATTGAACCCAAACCTAAGCACTTCTCCCATTGCAAGAAAGATCAATCTAGTAGGCCAAACCAAACTAATAATTCGAAGAGACTTGCAAAGATAACCAATCATACATAAAAGAATTCAGAGAAGATTCAAATATTGTTCATAGATAAACTTGATCATAAACCACCAATTCATCGGTCTCAACAAACACACCGCAAAAGAAGATTACATCGAATAGATCTCCACGAGAGAGGGGGAGAACATTGTATTGAGATCCAAAAAGAGAGAAGAAGCCATCTAGCTAATAACTATGGACCCGAAGGTCTGAGGTAAACTACTCACACATCATCGGAGAGGCTATGGTGTTGATGTAGAAGCCCTCCGTGATCGATGCCCCCTCCGGCGGAGCTCCGGAACAGGCCCCAAGATGGGATCTCACGGGTACAGAAGGTTGCGGCGGTGGAATTAGGTTTTTGGCTCCGTATCTGGTAGTTTGGGGGTACGTAGGTATATATAGGAGGAAGGAGTACGTCGGTGGAGCAACAGGGGGCCCACGAGGGTGGAGGGCGCGCCTGGGGGGGGGGTAGGCGCGCCCCCTACCTCGTGCCCTCCTGGTTGATGTCTTGACGTAGGGTCCAAGTCCTCTGGATCACGTTCGTTCCGAAAATCACGTTCCCGAAGGTTTCATTCCGTTTGGACTCCGTTTGATATTCTTTTTCTGTGAAACTCTGAAATAGGCAAAAAACAGCAATTCTGGGCTGGGCCTCCGGTTAATAGGTTAGTCCCAAAAATAATATAAAAGTGTATAATAAAGCCCAATAATGTCCAAAACAGAATATAATATAGCATGGAACAATGAAAAATTATAGATACATTGGAGACGTATCAAGCATCCCCAAGCTTAATTCCTGCTCGTCCTCGAGTAGGTAAATGATAAAAACAGAATTTTTGATGTGGAATGCTACTTGGCATAATTTCAATGTAATTCTTCTTAATTGTGGTATGAATATTCAGATCCGAAAGATTCAAGACAAAAGTTTAATATTGACATAAAAATAATAATACTTCAAGCATACTAACTAAGCAATTATGTCTTCTCAAAATAACATGGCCAAAGAAAGTTATCCCTACAAAATCATATAGTCTGGCTATGCTCTATCTTCACCACACAAAATATTTAAATCATGCACAACCCCGATGACAAGCCAAGCAATTGTTTCATACTTTTGACGTTCTCAAACTTTTTCAATCTTCACGCAATACATGAGCGTGAGCCATGGACATAGCACTATATGTGGAATAGAATGGTGGTTGTGGAGAAGACAAAAAAGGAGAAGATAGTCTCACATCAACTAGGCGTATCAACGGGCTATGGAGATGCCCATCAATAGATATTAATGTGAGTGAGTAGGGATTGCCATGCAACGGATGCACTAGAGCTATAAGTATATGAAAGCTCAACAAAAGAAACTAAGTGGGTGTGCATCCAACTCGCTTGCTCACGAAGACCTAGGGCATTTTGAGGAAGCCCATCATTGGAATATACAAGCCAAGTTCTATAATGAAAAATTCCCACTAGTATATGAAAGTGATATCATAGGAGACTCTCTATCATGAAGATCATGGTGCTACTTTGAAGCACAAGTGTGGTAAAAGGATAGTAACATTGTCCCTTCTCTCTTTTTCTCTCATTCATTTTTTTTGGGCCTTTCTTCTCTTTTTTATGGCCTCTTTTTTTTCGTCCGGAGTCTCATCCCGACTTGTGGGGGAATCATAGTCTCCATCATCCTTTCCTCACTTGGGACAATGCTCTAAAAATGATGATCATCAAACTTTTATTTACTTACAACTCAACAATTACAACTCAATACTTAGAACAAAATATGACTCTATGTGAATGCCTCCGGCGGTGTACCGGGATATGCAATGAATCAAGAGTGACATGTATGAAAGAATTATGAACGGTGGCTTTGCCACAAATACAATGTCAACTACATGATCATGCAAAGCAATATGACAATGATGGAGCGTGTCATAGTAAACGAAACGGTGGTAAGTTGCATGGCAATATATCTCGGAATGGATGGAAATGCCATGATAGGTAGGTATGGTGGCTGTTTTGAGGAAGGTATATGGTGGGTGTATGATACCGGCGAAAAGTGCACGGTATTAGAGAGGCTAGCAATGGTGGAAGGAAGAAAAGTGCGTATAATCCATGGACTCAACATTAGTCATAAAGAACTCATATACTTATTGCAAAAATCTACAAGTTATCAAAGCAAAGTATTACGCGCATGCTCCTAGGGGGATAGATTGGTAGGAAAAGACCATCGCTCGTCCCCGACCGCCACTCATAAGGAAGACAATCAATAAATAAATCATGCTCCGACTTCATCACATAACGGTTCACCATACGTGCATGCTACGGGAATCACAAACTTTAACACAAGTATTTCTCAAATTCAAAACTACTCAACTAGCATGACTCTAATATCACCATCTTCATATCTCAAAACAATTATCAAGCATCAAACTTCTCATAGTATTCAACACACTCATAAGAATTTTTTTTCTTTACTAATCTTGAATGCCTATTATTGTTAAAGCAAACTACCATGCTGTTTTGTAGGACTCTCAAAATAATCTAAGTGAAGCATGAGAGAACAATAGTTTCTATAAAACAAATCCACCACCGTGCTCTAAAAGATATAAGTGAAGCACTAGAGCAAAAACTATATAACTCAAAAGATATAAGTGAAGCACATAGAGTATTCTAATAATTTCTGAATCATGTGTGTCTCTCTCAAAAGGTGTGTACAGCAAGGATGATTGTGGCAAACTAACAAATAAAGACACAAATAATACAAGACGCTCCAAGCAAAACACATATCATGTGGTGAATAAAAATATAGCTCCAAGTAAAGTTACCGATGGAAGTAGACGAAAGAGGGGATGCCTTCCGGGGCATCCCCAAGCTTTGGCTTTTAGGTGTCCTTAGATTATCTTGGGGTGCCATGGGCATCCCCAAGCTTAGGCTCTTGTCACTCCTTGTTCCATAATCCATCAAATCTTTCACCCAAAACTTGAAAACTTCACAACACAAAACTTAACAGAAAATCTCGTGAGCTCCGTTAGCGAAAGAAAACAAAAGACCACTTCAAGGTACTGTAATGAACTCATTCTTTATTTATATTGGTGTTAAACCTACTGTATTCCAACTTCTCTATGGTTTATAAACTATTTTACTAGCCATAGATTCATCAAAATAAGCAAACAACACACGAAAAACAGAATCTGTCAAAAACAGAACAGTCTGTAGTAATCTGTAACTAACGCAAACTTCTGGAACTCCAAAAATTCAGCCAAAATAGGACGACCTAGAAAATTTGTTTATTGATCAGCATCAATTGGAATCAATATTTTATCACGTTCTGGTGATTTTTAACAATTATTTTCGTGAACAGAAAGTTTCTGGAATTTACAGCAAGATCAAATAACTATCATCCAAGAAGATCCTATAGGTTTAACTTAGCACAAACACTAATTAAAACATAAAAATACATCTAACCAGAGGCTAGATCAAATATTTATTCCTAAACAGAATCAAAAAGCAAAAAAACTAAAAATAAAATTGGGTTGCCTCCCAACAAGCGCTATCGTTTAACGCCCCTAGCTAGGCATAAAAGCAAGGATAGATCTAGGTATTGCCATCTTTGGTAGGCAATCCATAAGTGGCTCTCATGATAGATTTATATGGTAATTTTATTTTCTTTCTAAGGAAGTGTTCCATGCCTTTCTTTAATAGAAATTGGAATCTAATATTCCCTTCCTTCATATCAATAATTGCACCAATCGTTCTAAGGAAAGGTCTACCAAGAATAATAGGACATGAAGGATTGCAATCTATATCAAGAACAATAAAATCTACGGACACATAGTTCCTATTTGCAACAATAAGATAATCGTTTATTCTTGCCATAGGTTTCTTAATAGTGGAATCCGCAAGGTGCAAGTTTAGAGAGCAATCATCAAAATCACGGAAACCTAGCAAATCGCACAAAGTCTGGAATCATGGAAACACTAGGACCCAAATCACACAAAGCATAAAATTCATGATCTTTAATCTTAATTTTAATAGTAGGTTCCCATTCATCATAAAGTTTTCTAGGGATAGAAACTTCCAACTCAAGTTTTTCTTCATAAGATTGCATCAAAGCATCAACGATATGTTTGGTAAAGGCTTTATTTTGACTATAAGCATGAGGAGAATTTAGCACGGATTGCAACAAGGAAATACAATCTATCAAAGAGCAATTGTCATAATTAAATTTTTTGAAATCCAAAATCGTGGGTTCATTAATATCTAATGTTTTGATCTCTTCAATCCCACTTTTATCAATTTTAGCATCAAGATCTAAAAACTCCGAATTTTTGGAACGCCTTCTAGGTAAAGGTGGATCATATTCAGTCCCATCATTATCAAGATTCATATTGCAAAACAAAGATTTAATAGGGGACACATCAATAACTTTTAGATCTTCATCTTTATTTTCATAGAAATTTGAAGAACACGCTTTCATAAAGCAATCTTTCTTAGCACGCATCCTAGCGGTTCTTTCTTTGCACTCATCAATGGAAATTCTCATGGCTTTGAGAGACTCATTGATATCATGCTTAGGTGGAATAGATCTAAGTTTTAAAGAATCAACATCAAGAGAAATCCTATCAACGTTCCTAGCCAATTCATCAACTTTAAGCAATTTTTCTTCAAGCAAAGCATTGAAATTCTTTTGCGAATTCATAAATTCCTTAACACTAGTCTCAAATTCAGAAGGCATCTTATTAAAGTTTCCATAAGAATTGTTGTAGGAATTACCATAATTATTAGAGGAATTACTAGGATAAGGCCTAGGATTAAAGTTTCCTCTATACGCGTTGTTACCAAAATTATTCCTACCAACAAAATTCACATCCATAGATTCATTTTATTCTCAATCAAAGTAGACAAAGGCATATCATTAGGATCAGAAGAAACAATCTTAGTAGCAAATAGTTTCATAAGTTCATCCATCTTTCCACTCAAAACATTAATTTCTTCTATCGCATGCACTTTTTTATTAGTAGATCTTTCAGTGTCCCATTGAGAATAATTAACCATAATATTATCTAGGAGTTTAGTGGCTTCTCCTAAAGTGATTTCCATAAAAGTGCCTCCCGCGGCTGAATCTAAATGATTTCTAGAAGCAAAATTCAATCCGGCATAAAATTTTTGTATAATCATCCACAAATTCAAACCATGCGTAGGGCAATTATGTATCATTAATTTCATCCTCTCCCAAGCTTGTGCAACATGTTCATGATCAAGTTGCTTAAAATTCATAATATCGTTTCTAAGAGAGATGATCTTAGCGGGAGGAAAATATTTAGAGATGAAAGCATCTTTGCACTTATTCCAAGAATCAATACTATTTTTAGGCAAAGACGAAAACCAAGCTTTAGCACGATCTTAACAATATCATTGTCTACATCTTTCTTCTTTGGCATATCACACAAATCAACGAAGCTATTTAGATGGGTATCGGCATCTTCACTAGGAAGGCCGGTGAATTGATCTTTCATGACAAGATTCAACAAAGCAGCATTGATTTCACAAGATTCAGTATCGGTAAGAGGAGCAATCGGAGTGCTAAGGAAATCATTATTGTTGGTATTGGTAAAGTCACATAATTTGGTATTATCTCGAGCCATCGTGACAAGCAAGCAATCCAACACACGAGCAAACAAGAAGCAAGCGAAAAAGAAGCGAACGAAAAAGAGAGGGTGAATAAAACGGCAAGGGTGAAGTGGGGGAGAGGAAAACGAGAGGCAAATGGCAAATAATGTAATGCGGGAGATAAGGGTTTGTGATGGGTACTTGGTATGTTGACTTTTGCGTAGACTCCCCGGCAACGGTGCCAGAAATCCTTCTTGCTACCTCTTGAGCACTGCGTTGGTTTTCCCATGAAGAGGAAAGGGTGATGCAGCAAAGTAGCGTAAGTATTTCCCTCAGTTTTTGAGAAGCAATGTATCAATCCAGTAGGAGGCCACGCACGAGTCCCTCGAACCTGCACAAACAAATAAATCCTCGCAACCAACGCAATAAAGGGGTTGTCAATCCCTTCACGGTCACTTACGAGAGTGAGATCTGATAGATATGATAAGATAATATTTTTGGTATTTTTATGATAAAGATGCAAAGTAAAGAAAGTAAAATAAAAACGGCGTCAGAAATAGCTAGTTTTCGGGAGATTAATATGATGGAAGATAGACCCGGGGGCCATAGGTTTCACTAGTGGCTTCTCTCATGAGCATGAATATTACGGTGGGTGAACAAATTACTGTTGAGCAATTGACAGAATTGAGCATAGTTATGAGAATATCTAGGTATGATCATGTATATAGGCATCACGTCCGAGACAAGTAGACCGACTCCTGCCTGCATCTACTACTATTACTCCACACATCGACCGCTATCCAGCATGCATCTAGAGTATTAAGTTCATAAGAACAGAGTAACGCTTTAAGCAAGATGACATGATGTAGAGGGATAAACTCATGCAATATGATATAAACCCCATCTTGTTATCCTCGATGGCAACAATACAATACGTGCCTTGCTGCCCCTACTGTCACTGGGAAAGGACACCGCAAGATTGAACCCAAAGCTAAGCACTTCTCCCATTGCAAGAAAGATCAATCTAGTAGGCCAAACCAAACTGATAATTCGAAGAGACTTGCAAAGATAACCAATCATACATAAAAGAATTCAGAGAAGATTCAAATATTGTTCATAGATAAACTTGATCATAAACCCACAATTCATCGGTCTCAACAAACACACCGCAAAAGAAGATTACATCGAATAGATCTCCACGAGAGAGGGGGAGAACATTGTATTGAGATCCAAAAAGAGAGAAGAAGCCATCTAGCTAATAACTATGGACCCGAAGGTCTGAGGTAAACTACTCACACATCATCGGAGAGGCTATGGTGTTGATGTAGAAGCCCTCCGTGATCGATGCCCCCTCCGGCGGAGCTCCGGAACAGGCCCCAAGATGGGATCTCACGGGTACAGAAGGTTGCGGCGGTGGAATTAGGTTTTTGGCTCCGTATCTGGTAGTTTGGGGGTACGTAGGTATATATAGGAGGAAAGAGTACGTCGGTGGAGCAACAGGGGGCCCATGAGGGTGGAGGGCGCGCCCTGGGGGGGGGGGGTAGGCGCGCCCCCTACCTCGTGCCCTCCTGTTTGATGTCTTGACGTCAGGTCCAAGTCCTCTGGATCACGTTCGTTCCGAAAATCACGTTCCCGAAGGTTTCATTCCGTTTGGACTCCGTTTGATATTCTTTTTCTGCGAAACTCTGAAATAGGCAAAAAACAGCAATTCTGGGATGGGCCTCCGGTTAATAGGTTAGTCCCAAAAATAATATAAAAGTGTATAATAAAGCCCAATAATGTCCAAAACAGAATATAATATAGCATGGAACAATGAAAAATTATAGATACGTTGGAGACGTATCACCGGCATTCTCCCTCTTTATGTAAACCTTGTAAAATAAGAGAGAATAGGCATAAGTATTGTGACATAATATGTAATAACAACCCATAATGCAATAAATATCGATATAAAAGCATGATGCAAAATGGACGTATCAACTCCCCCAAGCTTAGACCTCGCTTGTCCTCAAGCGGAAGCCGATAACGATAAATATGTCCACATGTTTAGAGGTAGAGGTGTCGATAAAATAAAATACGGACATGAGGGCATCATGATTATTCTCATAACAGCAACATATATGGATAATGTCATATGATTTCTTATGCTCAAGTAATAATCTATTCACAATGCAAGGTATGAATCAGAAACTTTATTGAGAACTAACAAACTATAAACTCAGTCATTGAAGCAATTGCAATTTATCATACCATCAGAAAGAGTCTATGTCAGAGCTTTTCAGGAAGTCCACATACTCAACTATCATTTAGTCTTTCACAATTGCTAACACTCACGCAATACTTGTGGTTACGGAATTTTAATCGGACACAGAGAAAGATAGGGGCTTATAGTTTCGCCTCCCAACCTTTTACCTCAAGGGTAATGTCAACAATAATAGTTCATGCTAACTTACATCCAATTAGATATATATGTCTGGATCTTTCCAACACACTGTGCTTGCCAAAGGATAAAATATAAAAAGGAAAGGTGAAGATCACCATGACTCTTGCATAAGGGTAAGAGATAAAAGTAAAAGATAGGCCCTTCGCAGAGGGAAGCAGAGGTTGTCATGCGCTTTCAGGGTTGGATGCACAAAATCTTAATGCGAAAGAACGTCACTTTATATTGCCACTTGTGATATGGACCTTTATTATGCAGTCCGTCGCTTTTATTTCTTCCACATCACAAGATCGTATAAAGCTTATTTCCTCCACACTAATGAATCATACATATTTAGAGAGCAATTTTTATTGCTTGCACCGATGAAAACTTACTTGAAGGATCTTACTCAATCCATAGATAGATATGGTGGACTCTCATGGCAAAACTGGGTTTAAGGGTTTTTGGAAGCACAAGTAGTATCTCTACTTGGTGCAAAGAATTTGGCTAGCATGAGGGGGAAAGGCAAGCTCAACATGTTGGATGATCCATAACAATATACTTTATTTCGGATATAAGAAAACATAACCCTGTACAACATCAACTCTTTAGCATGTCATATTTTAATGAGTGCTCACAATCATAAAAGATGTCCAAGATAGTATATTTATATGTGAAACCTCTCTTTCTTTATTACTTCCTATTAATTGCAACGATGACCAAATCTATGTTTGTCAACTCTCAACAACTTTTAATCATCATACTCTTTCTATGTGAAGTCATTACTCTCCATAAGATCAATATGATCTCTTTATTTCTTTTTATTCTTTTATCTTTTCTTTTATTCACGCAACATCATAGCAAGATAATCAAGCCCTTGACTCAACACTAATCTTTATTATATAGCTCACGGACTCGATTACATAAAGGGATCATAAAGCAAAACTCAAAACTAGATCATACTAAAACTTTTATTCTACTAGATCAAGATAATACTAAAAAGGATCGAAGTAAGAAAAACGGTAAAGATAGGAGATGTGGTGGTGATACGATACCAGGGCACCTCCCCCAAGCTTGGCAGTTGCCAAGGGGAGTGCCCATACCCATGTGACGCCCGGATAATCAAGCTACAGTAACCTCTGCTAATGATGCCACGTCACCTCGATTACTGTTGCTAATCTCGCGTTAGTTCGAAACCGATTCAAAATTCAAATTCAAAAATATGGCAAACAACAAAAGTTTTCAAGCATTAGAACAAAAGTGTTCGGTTAGTGCCAAATATTGCATAGGTAATTGTTGTGAAGAAAACACATATTTAGAAAATGCTAAGATGCCCTAAATTTAAATAAAACAGAAAAGGGAAATAAATAAAAGAAAAGAAAATACAAAAACAGAAAACAAAGCTAACAGAGAGAAAAAAAGGCCCCTGCCCCACTGGACCAAACGGCCTAGCTGGCCGTCGGCCCACGCCAGCCGGCCCACTTCCCCTCCCCTGTCGTCTTCCCCTTTCTCCTGTTTGACCGACCCGCGCGAGCGGTCGCCATCGAACCCGCTCGTCGCCACGCGCCTCGCCGAAGAGGGGATAAGGATCCCCTCCCTCCTTGTCGCCTCGATCCCCTCTTCCCCCGCACTTGCACCTCTCCTCCCCCAGATCCACCTCTCCCTCTGCTTCGTTTTGGAGAGGAGACCGACGCGGTCGCCGCCGTTCTCCGTCGTCACCGCGGCCACAGCCAGCGCCTTGCTCCACCGTCTTGACGTGAAGTTCCGCCGGGGTCGACTCCGTCGTCTGGTGCCCTCAGGTGGAGCTGGAAAGCACCGCAGCCGCTGTTCGTCCTCGTCCCCATCTCCGGCTGTCGTCGATCTTCTTCGTCTCCGGCGCCGCCCCTGCAGCTCCTAAACCGCCACCGAGCCTCCTTGTGCTCCGCGGTGAGCTCTCCTTCCTCCCCGCTGTCTTCTCCTCGCCCCCAACGTGCCCGTAGCTGCCGTCTCGTACGTGCCTGAGCCCATCACCGCGGGGGCTCAGCGCCGACAAGCTTCCGGCGACCAAATGGTCCCGCGCTAGTGCCCGTTTAGCTCGCCCACGCACGTAGGACCTCGCTCCCCCCTTTACCTCGCCCGTTTGCGCACTTCTGCTGCTAATCCACTTCCACCCGAAAGCCACCGCCGCCCACACTCATCGCCGGCGCAGTTCCGGTCTCCCCCGAGTCCAACCGACCGCACCACGAGGCGCGGCATCGAGTCCTTGTTCAAATGCAACAAACCGCGTGCGATTTGGTGTCTTGTGGCGCTTTTCCGAGCATCTCCGGCGATCTGCCGTCGTGCGCGAGCTCGCCGGAGCTCCTCCGCCGCCGCCGCTGACCTGGCAAGCGTAGGGCCCACCCCGGTGAGGCTGACCGTGGGCCCCAGCGCCTCAGTTGACCGCGTTGACTACGGTCAACGCGGGCACTGTTCACCCCCTGCCACTGACTTGTGGGCCCTTGCGCTTAATTAAGATAATTAAGTTTTTCAAACTAATCTGCTAATTAGAATACTCACTGACACATCGGGCCCACACCCCTAATTAACCCTGTGTGAACAATTAATCCACTGTTAACCCACAGAGGCTGACATGTGGGTCCCTGTGGCCCCACTGGTCAATTTGACCTGGTCAGCCGTCCTGTTGACTGCTGACGTCACAGTGATGTCATGCTGGCGTAGTATTCCTTTTCTGTTAATATTAATAATTCCACATAATGCTTTAATCTTTGAAAATTCATAGAAATTAAACCGTAACTCGGATGCAAATGTTTTCTACATGAAAGTTGCTCAGAAAAATCAAACGAATCCGAATATGCGGTTCGTTCATCTGTCACATGCCCCTAGTAGGCTGAACATGGAACATTCCCCCTCTGGTCATCTGTCTGACACAGGTCCGGAACCGGGAATACATTCCCGGTTGAATTCCCCCATCACCTATATCGTGTAGACATACGTTAGGTCACACCCGGCACAGCTTATTGCCACGTTATGCTTTGTGTGGCTATGTTTGCTTTATATTACTGTTTCTTCCCCCTCTTCTCTCCGGTAGACCGCGAGACCGATGCTGCCCCTGTGTTCAACTACGGTGTTGACAACCCCTCCTTTCCAGAACAACCAGGCAAGCCCCCCCTTGATCACCAGATATCGCCTATTCCTTTTCTATACTGCTTGCATTAGAGTAGTGTAGCATGTTACTGCTTTCGGTTAATCCTATTCTGATGCATAGCCTGTCATTGTTGCTACAGTCGTTACCCTTACCTGCTATCCTACTGCTTAGTATAGTATGCTAGTGTTCCATCAGTGGCCCTACACTCTTGTCCGTCTGCCATGCTATACTACTGGGCCGTGATCACTCGGGAGGTGATCACGGGCATATGATATATACTTTATACTGTTACATTACTTATGATACTGTTCGGAGATGGGGGCTGAAGGGGCAGGTGGCTCCATCCCGGTAGAGGTGGGCCTGGGTTCCCGACAGCCCCCGACTGTTACTTTGTGGCGGAGCGACAGGGCAGGTTGAGACCACCTAGGAGAGAGGTGGGCCTGGCCCTGGTCGGCGTTCGCGGATACTTAACACGCTTAACGAGATCTTGGTATTTGATCTGAGTCTGGCCATTTGGTCTATACGCACTAACCAACTACGCGGGAACAGTTATGGGCACTCAGCGTCGTGGTACGAGCCGAAGCCTTCGTGACGTCAGCGACTGAGCGGCGCGCGCTGGATTGGACTGGAATGCCTGCTAGGCTAGGTCTGCTTGCGGCCGCCCTCGCAACGTGCAGGTGTGCAATGGGCGATGGGCCCAGACCCTTGCGCCATAGGATTTAGACCGGCGTGCTGACCTCTCTGTTGTGCCTAGGTGGGGCTGCGAGGTCTTGATCTTCCGAGGCCGGGCATGACCCAGGAAAGTGTGTCCGGCCAAATGGGATCGAGCGTGTTGGGTTATGTGGTGCACCCCTGCAGGGAAGTTTATCTATTCGAATAGCCGTGTCCCTCGGTAAAAGGACGACCCAGAGTTGTACCTTGACCTTATGACAACTAGAACTGGATACTTAATAAAACACACCCTTCCAAGTGCCAGATAGAACCCGGTGATCGCTCTCTAACAGGGCGACGAGGAGGGGATCGCCGGGTAGGATTGTGCTATGCGATGTTACTTGGTGAACTTACCATCTACTCTCTTCTACATGCTGCAAGATGGAGGTGGCCAGAAGCGTAGTCTTCGACAGGATTAGCTATCCCCCTCTTATTCTGGCATTCTGCAGTTCAGTCCACCGATATGGCCCTTTACACATATACCCATGCATATGTAGTATAGCTCCTTGCTTGCGAGTACTTTGGATGAGTACTCACGGTTGCTTTTCTCCCTCTTTTCCCCTTTCTATACCTGGTTGTCGCAACCAGATGCTGGAGTCCAGGAGCTAGAGATCCCGAGGATGATTCTACGTGGAGTTCGGCTTTGAGGAGTAGTTAGGAGGTCCCAGGCAGGAGGCCTGGCCTTTTTGACCGTTGCTACTTTTGTGCTAGCCTTCTTAAGGCAATCTTGTTTAACTTATGTCTGTACTCAGATATTATTGCTTCCGCCGACTCTTGTGTATTCGAGCTTATGTATTCGAGCCTTCGAGGCCCCTCGCTTGTAATATAAAGCTTGTATTATTTTAATTTGTGTCTAGAGTTGTGTTGTGATATCTTCCTGTGAGTCCTTGATCTTGATCATACACATTTGCGTGTATGATTAGTGTACGATTGAATCAGGGGCGTCACAAGTTGGTATCAGAGCCGACTGCCTGTAGGAATCCCCCTTCCACACTCCTTGGCTGAAGTCGAGTCTAGTCACTACAAAACTTTTACTAACATGGCTGTGCGGCCCATGGGCCCACATCGCCTTTGGGTGGTATTAGGATCTTTTACTCCTCGACCTTTACTCTGGGACTCTGATCTCTCCTCTATTAGGGTTAAATGATTTTACTAACACCGACTCTAGGTTCTCGTAACTACTTCCTGCTGGTGAGCCCCTTCATTACAGATGATCGACCGCTTCAACAGAAGATTCTGACAATACTCTCCGTTGTTCTCCCGAGACTTTGTGCCATCGCTTTTGCAATTCCCTTCCATCGATAAACCCTATGGATAATCACGTACACTTGCCATTCATACAATGATTCCCCGTTGATCTTGTTATTACAAGATACCTCGAAATTCTCTCTATTGTTTCGACAATACTTTGTGCCTACTGCCTTACAATTCTTAGCCACATGAATACCCCTACGGTTAATTCCTCGCACTTATCGAGTATCCGCTCATTCCCAGTTGTTCATGTGTTTCACGAAAGTCTTCGAGATACTATTCGATCTGTCGAAAATCCTAAGCAGTCTATTGCTCTTGAAATTCTTGCTTGCTTGCATTATGTTTAATCCCATAAGTCTCGTAATCTTATTGGCATCCCTTGTCATTATCATTTTGAGTCCGTTAATTCAATTTGTTGCGAATGCTCGCAATCCTCAATCAGATCCTAGAATTCATTCTTCCGGCCCAGACATCATTTGGATATGAGCTGGTTCTTGACCAATCAATGCCTTGATCGGTTGTATCCCTAAGCCTATTCAGCTTATCCATCCTAATCAGAGCATTGCTTCTGATCCCTTGTCTTGGAATTCATAATTCCTTTGCATTTAAGCTTTGAGTTAGTCAGTTGTTTCTATAATCCGATGCACTTGCATTCCTTCTTCCTTTGATAGAGTACCGATACTCACATCAGCTCCGTTGTAGACCACCGGACCTCTTGTTGGATTATTATCCGACAGTGTCCTTCATATTCAAATAACCTTGTGAGTCTTTCCACGGATATATAAAGCCTTGTGTAAATTGTATCCTCTGTTTTCTCAACCATGCTCTGTTTTCGAGCTGGTGGTATTTACTATTGAAGCTTGTGGTATATGTTTCCACGATACCCTGACGGGTTGAACCTATGCCTTCCTTAATATGTGTGAACTCGGAAGTTTTCACGAGTCATACTCATCTGGTATTTCACCAGGTAAAACTTTCAACACTAATGCCTTTATCAAAGCGAGAAGTGAATGGAAGGTTATACATTTAAGAAGTGGGAGTCGACCTTGAACCTTGCGTTCATGCCCATGGACACGATGTATAACTTATCATGGAAGCTGCTTGTAAAAATAATTACCCCCTTGTTATAAGTTCATCTTGTATCCGTGGTTCGATCATTTATGATCGTGGTTCCAACCATATTTTCTACTTGATCCCAATTCTCAAGCAAGTGAAAACACTTGTCTTCTGCGGATCAATACATCTCCGCAACCCCTATGTCAATCTTCCTTCGAGTAATACCCTCCAGTATCTCGAGAATATCAATGAACTGTGTTGCTTCCTACGAGTCTTCATCTATTATTGCTTCTCACCGATTTCAGATTTCCCCTGGGTTCTGAGTTATTTCACTCGAGAACACCGATAAGTGAATCGATTCCGCACTCCGATTCAATAACTCTAAGTAATTTTCATTGCTTACCAGTTTAATAATCCTTCAAGTCATTCCTAGCCTGATCGACTATATCATTGTGCTAAATTTTAACTGTGCTACCTGGTCCTTAACCCTGGAGCACAACTTTCGATGATGAGCTAAGCTTACGCCGATCTTCCTCTCATACCATTTCACCTTGAACAACAAGCTTGATTTCAAGTTTGTGTCCTACCCATGGTTCCAATAACTGTCTGCTTCATCATTCCTTTGACTTGATGTCGTTGCTGATTGATTACATCTTCATGAAATCTCTCGACAAATGTGTCGTGATCATCATCAACCTTATGCGCTCTTCCAGGATATCGATTGAGTTCATGATGAGAAATACCGTCCTTGCCCTCGATGATCTGTGTTATCATCGACCACTTTATTGCCTTCCCACCAACACAAACTTGTTCGTGTTTGGTGTTATACCTTGAGTTCCTTGCTATCCAGCAATTGTTCTTCTTTACCTTGGAAGATTAACATCTCTTTTGTCCTCAATGTTGTGAGAATTTCACCACCTCTTAAGAAATCTTGGTATGGTGATACTTCTCACCATCACCATTCCTTCTTGGGTCCTCGTGTTGATTCCAACCGGGGTACCAACAAGTGAGCGGTGCTATTTGGATCCTGCCCTTCTAGCAACCCTATTGCTTTGAAGTTAATGGTCGGCCGTTCATTCTTAGACTATTGATTATTGAATCACCATTCCGACGTTGGTCGTGCAACCCAGCCAATATTTCGGGTGCACCTTTCAACCAATGTTTAATTGTGTATGTTTTCCTCGAGCACACATCATTATACCATTTGTTCTGACAAATGTTATCTCCTTGTTCACATAGTTGTGGAAATCCATCTTTTGTTAATCTCGATGAATTGTCGCTGATTCCATCAGCCACCTCCTCATCCTCTCATTGGTTTACTGATGAACTCTTGTTTCGGAACTCGCTTCCATAGTTCATTTCCCGAGAATCTTACAATGTCATCTCGTCAAATTGTGCCGCACCTTTTCTTCTCAGGCATCCTAAGTCTGAGGTATCGTGACACCAATCAGATCTGAATCTCGGTCAGATGTGATGGTTGGAACATATTTCCAAGAGTTATAATGTTGGTCTTTATATGACCCGGTAAGGTTATGTCATGCATAGCACACCTGGCCGGAGGACCTATTGTTATAGCTTCCTTTTTAGCAAGGTTACCCATTCTTCCATGAGGAAATTGTCAGACTTATTCTACAAGTTGTTCCTGATGGATCCTTCCTCTATCCAAAGTCTGACCTTTGCTTGAAGACCATGTCAATGCTATCTGAACCATGTCTGTGCTAATCCGATTTTCAATAAGAGCATTTGAAGCACAATGCTAAATTTTCTTTATCATTTATCCTAACACCGTTGTATGGGTAATATCATGAGATTCCTCCCCCCTTACCTAAATGGGTTTCTACTTTCTATCCTGTCATGGATATCTTGCTCCGCTTGTCCTTGGGAAGGATATACCCTCGAAATATGTGTGTATACACATTTTCCTTTCCATTGTTCTGATTAATCTGATAATCGTATTTTCCTTTCTATTGTTTTGTTTAACCTTTCTGGTAATCTGACTTAACTAAGCAGTGATAATTCCCTTCTTAGTTAAGAACCTTGTGGTACCACGCTGTTAGTAAGACCCTGTTACTATTGTTGATGACATTCCGGTAACCGCCGATGGACGAGAACTTTGCCTATTGGTCTGCCTCGTTCAACGAGCAGGAAAATGGTTCTCTTCGTCCCTCGCCCTTGGTATTGATGTTGTTGTCGACATAACTGGTAGGCTATCCTCTGACATGCCTTGCTATCATGACCGTGCAAGAGGTCAGCGCCCTTCCTACTCTTAACCCACATGGTGGGCCCATAACCCAAAGTTCCACAGGATCGAAACCTGACTCTCCTGTACACCTTGTTGTCAAAGTTATTCCTCACGCTTGGCTTCGTATGCAGATCATGAGCCACATTCGTAGAGATCATCAATTCTGGTATCTAACACAATATGTAATCCGTTGCTCTGAACCCCTTTCACGCCCTATTTCAGGCATCGAACGATTGCATGCCTGCTCGAAACTTCCCATGACACCTCCTTACTTTGCTCTCGATATATTCTTAAGTTTCAATTCGAGAGTTACTTTCCGCCACCTTCCCCGATGTTATCGACCCGATAGTCAACCTTGCCGAGGTTCGTTCTCCCGGAATACCCACCCTTTATTCTTTCGTAAGTACGATAGAGTTCCCGAAGGAAGGATGCCGACTTCATCATGATGACCTGAAGCAGAGGAATGAAGACATCAACGTAATGGGTCGACCTCTTGAGAAAAGCAACCAAGATCGAGAAGATTCGTTAGAATTTCGTAACCAGATCTTTCCCCGTTACTCCACCCCGTAAAATCTCGGGATGAGATTTCTTGTAGTGGAGGAGAATTGTGACGCCTGGATAATCAAGCTACAGTAACCTCTGCTAATGATGCCACGTCACCTCGATTACTGTTGCTAATCTCGCGTTAGTTCGAAACCGATTCAAAATTCAAATTCAAAAATATGGCAAACAACAAAAGTTTTCAAGCATTAGAACAAAAATGTTCGGTTAGTGCCAAATATTGCATAGGTAATTGTTGTGAAGAAAACACATATTTAGAAAATGCTAAGATGCCCTAAATTTAAATAAAACAGAAAAGGGAAATAAATAAAAGGAAAGAAAATACAAAAACAGAAAACAAAGCTAACAGATAGAAAAAAAGGCCCCTGCTCCACTGGACCAAACGGCCCAGCTGGTCGTCGGCCCACGCCAGCCGGCCCACTTCCCCTCCCCTGTCGTCTTCCCCTTTCTCCTGTTCGACCGACCCGCGCGAGCGGTCGCCGTCGAACCCGCTCGTCGCCACGCGCCTCGCCGAAGAGGGGATAAGGATCCCCTCCCTCCTTGTCGCCTCGATCCCCTCTTCCCCCCCACTTGCACCTCTCCTCCCCCAGATCCACCTCTCCCTCTGCTTCATTTTGGAGAGGAGACCGATGCGGTCGCCGCCGTTCTCCGTCGTCACCGCGGCCACAGCCACCGCCTCGCTCCGCCGTCTAGTCGTGAAGCTCCGCCGGGGTCGACTCCATCGTCTGGTGCCCTCAGGTGGAGCTGGGAAGCACCGCAGCCGCCATTCGTCCTCGTCCCCATCTCCGGCTGCCGTCGATCTTCTTCGTCTCCGGCGCCACCCATGCAGCTCCTAAACCGCCACCGAGCCTCCTTGTGCTCCGCGGTGAGCTCTCCTTCCTCCCCGCTGTCTTCTCCTCGCCCCCAACGTGCCCGTAGTTACCGTCTCGTACGTGCCCGAGCCCATCACCGCGGGGGCTCATCGCCGACAAGCTTCCGGCGACCAAATGGTACCGCGCCAGTGCCCGTTTAGCTCGCCCGCGCGCGTAGGACCTCGCTCCCCCCTTTACCTCGCCCGTTTGCGCACTGCTGCTGCTAATCCACTTCCACCCGAAAGCCACCGCCGCCCACACTCGTCGCCGGCGCAGTTCTGGTCACCCCCGAGTCCAACCGACCACACCACGCGGCGCGGCATCGAGTCCTCGTTCGAATGCAACAAACCGCGTGTGATTTGGTGTCTTGTGTCGCTTTTCCGAGCATCTCCGGCGATCTGCCGTCGTGCGCGAGCTCACCGGAGCTCCTCCGCCGCCGCCGCTGACCTGGCAAGCGTAGGGCCCACCCCGGTGAGGCTGACCGTGGGCCCCAGCGCCTCAGTTGACCGCGTTGACTACGGTCAACGCGGGCACTGTTCACCCCCTGCCACTGACTTGTGGGCCCTTGCGCTTAATTAAGATAATTAAGTTTTTCAAACTAATCTGCTAATTAGAATACTCACTGACACATCGGGCCCACACCCCTAATTAACCCTGTGTGAACAATTAATCCACTGTTAACCCACAGAGGCTGACATGTGGGTCCCTGTGGCCCCACTGGTCAATTTGACCTGGTCAGCCGTCCTGTTGACTGCTGACATCACAGTGATGTCATGCTGGCGTAGTATTCCTTTTCTGTTAATATTAATAATTCCACATAATGCTTTAATCTTTGAAAATTCATAGAAATTAAACCGTAACTCGGATGCAAATGTTTTCTACATGAAAGTTGCTCAGAAAAATCAAACGAATCCGAATATGCGGTTCGTTCATCTGTCACATGCTCCTAGTAGGCTGAAGATGGAACATTCCCCCTCTGGTCATCTGTCTGACACAGGTCCGGAACCGGGAATACATTCCCGGTTGAATTCCCCCATCACCTATATCGTGTAGACATACGTTAGGTCACACCCGGCACAGCTTATTGCCACGTTATGCTTTGTGTGGCTATGTTTGCTTTATATTATTGTTTCTTCCCCCTCTTCTCTCCGGTAGACCGCGAGACCGATGCTGCCCCTGTGTTCAACTACGGTGTTGACAACCCCTCCTTTCCAGAACAACCAGGCAAGCCCCCCCCCCTTGATCACCAGATATCACCTATTCCTTTTCTATACTGCTTGCATTAGAGTAGTGTAGCATGTTACTGCTTTCGGTTAATCCTATTCTGATGCATAGCCTGTCATTGTTGCTACAGTCGTTACCCTTACCTGCTATCCTACTGCTTAGTATAGTATGCTAGTGTTCCATCAGTGGCCCTTCACTCTTGTCCGTCTGCCATGCTATACTACTGGGCCGTGATCACTCGGGAGGTGATCACGGGCATATGATATATACTTTATACTGTTACATTACTTATGATACTGTTCGGAGATGGGGGCTGAAGGGGCAGGTGGCTCCATCCCGGTAGAGGTGGGCCTGGGTTCCAGACGGCCCCCGACTGTTACTTTGTGGCGGAGCGACAGGGCAGGTTGAGACCACCTAGGAGAGAGGTGGGCGTGGCCTGGTCGGCGTTCGCGGATACTTAACACGCTTAACGAGATCTTGGTATTTGATCTGAGTCTGGCCATTTGGTCTATACACACTAACCAACTACGCGGGAACAGTTATGGGCACTCGGCGTCGTGGTATCAGCCGAAGCCTTCGTGACGTCAGCGACTGAGTGGCGCGCGCCGGATTGGACTGGAATGCCTGATAGGCTAGGTCTGCTTGCGGCCGCCCTCGCAACGTGCAGGTGTGCAATGGGCGATGGGCCCAGACCCGTGCGCCATAGGATTTAGACCGGCGTGCTGACCTCTCTGTTGTGCCTAGGTGGGGCTGCGACGTGGTGATCTTCCGAGGCCGGGCATGACCCAGGAAAGTGAGGCCGGGCATGACCCAGGAAAGTGAGGCCAAGGAAGTTTATCTATTCGAATAGCCGTGTCCCTCGGTAAAAGGACGACCCGGAGTTGTACCTTGACCTTATGACAACTAGAACCAGATACTTAATAAAACACGCCCTTCCAAGTGCCAGATACAACCCGGTGATCGCTCTCTAACGGGGCGACGAGGAGGGGATCGCCGGGTAGGATTATGCTATGCGATGTTACTCGGTGAACTTACCATCTACTCTCTTCTACATGCTGCAAGATGGAGGTGGCCAGAAGCGTA
Organism: Triticum aestivum; assembly: GCF_018294505.1. Lineage (NCBI taxonomy): Eukaryota > Viridiplantae > Streptophyta > Magnoliopsida > Poales > Poaceae > Triticum > Triticum aestivum. The sequence goes on from NC_057802.1 coordinate 135,416,707, forward strand.
GTCTTCGACAGGATTAGCTATCCCCCTCTTATTCTCGCATTCTGCAGTTCAGAAGACCGATATGGCCCTTTACACATATACCCATGCATATGTAGTATAGCTCCTTGCTTGCGAGTACTTTGGATGAGTACTCACGGTTGCTTTTCTCCCTCTTTTCCCCTTTCTATACCTGGTTGTCGCAACCAGATGCTGGAGTCCAGGAGCTAGAGATCCCGAGGATGATTCTACGTGGAGTTCGGCTTTGAGGAGTAGTTAGGAGGTCCCAGGCAGGAGGCCTTGCCTTTTCGATCGTTGCTACTTTTGTGCTAGCCTTCTTAAGGCAATCTTGTTTAACTTATGTCTGTACTCAGATATTGTTGCTTCCGCTGACTCTTGTGTATTCGAGCCTTCGAGGCCCCTGGCTTGTATTATAAAGCTTGTATTATTTTAATTTGTGTCTAGAGTCATGTTGTGATATCTTCCCATGAGTCCTTGATCTTGATCGTACACATTTGCGTGTATGATTAGTGTACGATTGAATCGGGGGCGTCACAACCCATATGATTATGTCTCCTTTTTCGGAGGTGGTGATGATGGAGTTGTTGATGATGACAGTTGTGCCTTTAGCTTCTTCATACTGTAATTGAGCAGGGCAATTTCCTCCTTTAAGTCATCGACCTCCGATTCCAGCTTCAAGATCTTGTCACATAAATCTCCTTTGCTTTTCTGCCGAAAACGAGAAGGAATAGATCGGCTGTTAGATAGTTTAGCCCTCTTAGGGAGACTAGATTTCTTGAACTTCACGTGCATATCCCTAGGTTGAGGTACAGGGACATCCTCCTCCTCCGAACTTGAATCATTGATCCTCATCAAATGAGCATCCTCCTCCTCATCCGTAGTTCGACCACAAGGGGATAGATCCCCATAGGTCTTTGGGTCAGCAATGAGGTGCGAGACATAGCTCTCTCCTTCGGAATCCTGAGATGACATCTTGCTCCAAATCTGCTACAGAAACAGCTCGAAACGAAAACAGAAGATAATTGCGTGATACGGTGGTCAAAACCTTCGGGAGATTATATAATAAATTTTTACCGACCAAAATACGTATCATGCAAGAAAACAGAGTCCGGAGAGCGCACGAGGTGCCCACGAGGCAGGGGCGCGCCCAGGGGGGTAGGCCGCGCCCTCCACCCTCGTGGAGCCCTCGTGTCCTTCCCGGACTGCTTCTTATTTTTCTATTTTTCTAAATATTCCAAAACGGGAAAAAATTGCCATTAGAACTGGTTTGGAGTCGGTTTACTTACCGTACCACATACCTATTCCTTTTCGGAGTCTAAAACGTTCTGGAAAGTGTCCCTTATGTATTCCTCCGGGGTTACGGTTTCAATGATATTGGTTTCAACAGTTATAATGTTTGATTCTTTGACCGTTCACCACCTTCGGATTTGTGCCTTCGAAGTTGTTGATTTTTATGGCACCGGAACGATAGACCTCCTCGATAACGTAAGGTCCTTCCCATTTAGAGAGAAGTTTTCCTGCAAAAATCTTAAACGAGAGTTGTATAACAATACATAATCACCTACATTAAACTCATGCTTTTGTATTCTTTTGTCATGCCATCTTTTAACTTTTTCTTTAAACAACTTGGCATTCTCATAGGCTTGGGTTCTCCATTCATCAAGTGAGCTAATGTCAAATAACCTCTTCTCACCGGCAAGTTTGAAATCATAGTTGAGCTCTTTAATGGCCCAATATGCCTTATGTTCTAGTTCGAGAGGTAAGTGACATGCTTTTCCATAAACCATTTTATACGGAGACATACCCATAGGATTTTTATATGCAGTTCTATAGGCCCATAATGCATCATCAAGTTTTTTGGACCAATTCTTTCTGGATCTATTAACAGTCTTTTGCAAAATTAATTTGAGTTCTCTATTACTCAATTCTACCTGACCACTAGACTGTGGGTGATATGGAGATGCAATTATATGATTAACATCATACTTGGCAAGCATTTTACGAAAAGCACCATGAATAAAATGTGAACCACCATCAGTCATTAAATATATAGGGACTCCAAACCTCGGAAAGATAACTTCTTTAAGCATCTTACTAGAAGTGTTATGATCAGCACTACTAGTTGGAATAGCTTCTACCCACTTAGTAACGTAATCAACAGCAACTAAGATATGTGTATATCCATTAGAGGCAGGAAACGGTCCCATATAATCAAAGCCCCAGACATCAAATGGTTCAATAACAAGTGAATAATTCATAGGCATTTCCTGACGTCTACTAATATTACCAATTCTTTGACATTCATCACAAGATAAGACAAACTTACGGGCATCCTTGAAGAGTGTAGGCCAATAAAAACCGGATTGCAATACCTTATGTGTAGTTCTATCTCCAGCGTCGTGTCCTCCATAAGCCTCGGAGTGACACTTGGGAAGGATCTGTTCCTATTCATGCTCAGGTACACAACGTGTAATGACACCATCTACTCCTTCTTTATAAAGATGTGGGTCATCCCAGAAGTAATGTCTCAAATCATAGAAAAACTTTTTCTTTTGCTGGTATGTGAAACTAGGTGGTATAAATTTAGCAACAATGTAATTAGCATAATCAGCATACCATGGAGTAGTACGAGAAGCATTTATGAAATTTAGTTGTTCATCAGGAAAGCTATCATCAATAGGTAGTGGGTCCTCAAGAACATTTTCTAACCTAGACAAGTTATCTGCAGCGGGGTTTCTCAGCTCCCTTTCTATCAATAATATGCAAATCAAATTCTTGTAGCAAGAGAACCCATCTAATAAGTCTAGGTTTAGCATCTTTCTTTTCCATAAGATATTTAATAGCAGCATGATCAGTGTGAATAGTTACTTTAGAATCAACAATATAAGGTCTGAACTTATCACAAGCAAACACAACTGCTAAGAATTCCTTTTCAGTAGTAGCATAATTTCTCTGAGCATTGTCTAGAGTTTTACTAGCATATTGAATAACATATAATTTCTTATCAACTCTTTGCCCTAGAACAGCACCTACAGCATAATCACTAGCATCACACATAATTTGAAAAGGTAAATTCCAATCAGGTGGCTGAATGATAGGTGCAGAAATCAATGCTTTCTTAAGTATTTCAAATGCTTCTACACAATCATCATCAAAGACAAATGTTATATCTTTTTGTAATAAATTAGTTAGAGGCCAAGAAATTTTTGAGAAGTCCTTAATGAACCTCCTATAAAAACCAGCATGACCAAGGAAACTTCTTATACCTTTGATGTCCTTGGGACATGGCATCTTTTCAATAGCATCAACCTTGGCTTTATCAACTTCAATGCCTCTTTCAGAAATTTTATGCCCCAAGACAATGCCTTCATTAACCATAAAGTGGCACTTTTCCCAATTCAAGACAAGGTTAGTTTCTTCACATCTCTGCAAAACTCGATCAAGGTTGCTCAAGCAATCATCAAAAGAGGATCGATAAACGGAGAAATCGTCCATGAAAACCTCACAAATCTTTTCACAAATGTTAGATAATATAGCCATCATGCATCTTTGAAAGGTAGCAGGTGCATTACATAAACCAAAAGGCATACGTCTATAAGCAAAAGTACCGAAAGGGCAAATAAAAGTGGTCTTAGCTTGATCATTAGCTGACACAGGTATTTGAGAGAAACCAGAATAACCATCTAGAAAGCAAAAATGTGTATGTTTGGATAATCTTTCTAGCATTTGATCAATAAAAGGTAAGGGGTAATGATCTTTTTTAGTAGCTTTATTTAACTTGCGGAAATCAATTACCATCCTATAACCTGTAATAATTCTTTGCGGAATCAATTCATCTTTATCATTAGGAACGACAGTAATACCTCCCTTCTTAGGGACACAATGGACAGGACTTACCCACTGACTATTAGCAACGGGATAAATTATACCTGCCTCAAGGAGCTTTAGTATTTCCTTTCTTACCACTTCTTTCATCTTAGGATTCAGCCATCGTTGATGATAAATAACTGGTTTGGCGTCTTTCTCCAAATTTATTTTGTGTTGGCGTAGAGTGGGACTAATGCCCTTAAGATCATCAAGAGTATATCCAATAGCAGCACGGTGCTTCTTCAGAGTTTTCAATAATTTTTCTTCCTCCTTCTCTAAAAGGTTAGCACTAATAATAACAGGGTATATCTTCTTTTGATCAAGATAAGCATATTTAAGGTTATCAGGCAATGGTTTAAGCTCAAACACAGGATCACCCTTGGGTGGAGGAGGATCCCGTAGGATTTCAACAGGCAAGTTGTGTTTCAGAATAGGTCCCTATTTAAAGAACACTTCATCTATTTCCCTTCTTTCATTCATAAACATATCATTTTCATGGTCTAGCAAATATTGTTCTAAAGGATCACTAGGAGGTACGGCAATAGAAGCAAGACCAATAATTTCATCTTTACTAGGCAGTTCCTCTTCACGGTGTTGTCTACAAAATTTAGAGAAGTTGAACTCATGAGACATATCGCCTAAACCAATAGTAACAACATCCTTTTCACAGTCTATCTTAGCATTAACAGTGTTTAAGAAGGGTCTACCAAATATAATGGGACAAAAGCTATCTTGTGGGGAACCAAGAACAAGAAAATCAGCCGGATATTTAGTTTTCCCACATAAGACTTCAACATCTCTAACAATTCCAATTGGTGATATAGTATCTCTATTGGCAAGTTTAATTGTGACATCAATTTCTTCTAACTCAGTAGGTGCAATATCCTGCATAATTTCTTTGTATAATTCAATAGGTATTGCACTAGCACTAGCACCCATATCACAGAAGCCATGATAACAATGATCTCCTATTTTAACAAAAATAACATGCATGCCTACCACAGGTCTATGTTTATCTTTAGCACAAGGTTTAGCAATTCTAGCAGTCTCATCACAGAAATAAATAACATGCCCATCAATATTATCAGCCAAGAGATCTTTAACAATAGCAATATTAGGTTCAACTTTAACTTGCTCAGGAGGTGTATATGTTCTAATATTGCTTTTACGAACCACAGTTGAAGCTTTAGCATGATCCTTTATTCTAACAGGGAAAGGTGGTTTCTCAACATAGGCAGTAGGAACAATAGGGTCATTATAAGTGATAGTCTTTTCTTCAACTTTAATAGGTGCAGCTACTTTTACTTCTATGGGAGGATGATATTTAAACCACTTCTCCTTAGGGAGATCAACATGAGTAGCAAAAGATTCACAGAAAGAAGCTACTATCTCTGAGTCAAGTCCATATTTAGTGCTAAATTTACGGAAAACATCGGTATCCATAAAAGATTTAACACAATCAAACTTAGGTGTCATACCTGACTCCTTACCTTCGTCGAGATCCCAATCTTCAGAGTTACGTTTAATTCTTTCCAATAAATCCCATTTGAATTCAATAGTCTTCATCATAAAAGAGCCAGCACAAGAAGTATCGAGCATGGTGCGATTGTTATCAGAAAGCCGAGCATAAATTTTTTGAATAATCATTTCTCTTGAGAGCTCATGATTGGGGCATGAATATAACATTGACTTAAGCCTCCCCCAAGCTTGAGCGATGCTTTCTCCTTCGTGAGGCCAAAAATTATATATATAATTACGATCACGATGAACAAGATGCATAGGATAAAACTTCTGATGAAATTCCAATTTCACTCGTTTGTAGTTCCATGATCCCATATCATCACATAGCCTATACCATGTCAATGCATCTCCCTACAAAGATAAAGGGAATACCTTCTTCTTGATAACATCATCGGGCATACCTGCAAGCTTAAATAATCCACAAACTTCATCCACATATATTAGGTGCTCATCAGGATGTAATGTTCCATCTCCTGCAAAAGGATTAGCTAGCAGTTTTTTATCATACCCGAAGGAATTTCAAACTAGACATTTTCATTTTCAATAGGTTCAGTAGGTTGAGGAGCAACTCTTTGCTCTACTGGACAGGGTGAAGATACCCCGAACAAGCCCCTCAGAGGATTACTTTCCATAGTAACAAGTGACAATAAATTTCAGCACACTATATAAATTTTTCCTTACCAAATTCCACCTACCAAAGGCGCTTCACTCCCCGGCAACGGCACCAAAAAAGAGTCTTGATGACCCACAAGTATAGGGGATCTATCGTAGTCCTTCCGATAAGTAAGAGTGTCGAACCCAACGAGGAGCAGAAGGAAATGATAAGCGGTTTTCAGCAAGGTATTCTCTGGAAGCACTGAAATTATAGGTAACAGATAGTTTTGTGATAAGATAATTTGTAATGAGCAACAAGTAACAAAAGTAAATAAAGTGCAGCAAGGTGGCCCAATCCTTTTTGTAGCAAAGGACAAGCCTGGACAAACTCTTATATAGAGAAAAGCGCTCCCGTGGACACATGGGAATTATCATCAAGCTAGTTTTCATCACGTTCATATGATTCGCATTCGGTACTTTGATAATTTGATATGTGGGTGGACCGGTGCTTGGGTGCTGCCCTTACTTGGACAAACATCCCACTTATGATTAACTCCTATTGCAAACATCCGCAACTACAGAAGAAGTATTAAGGTAAACCTAACCATAGCATGAAACATATGGATCCAAATCAGCCCCTTACGAAGCAACGCATAAACTAGGGTTTAAGCTTCTGTCACTCTAGCAACCCATCATCTACTTATTACTTCCCAATGCCTTCCTCTAGGCCCAAATAATGGTGAAGTGTCATGTAGTCGGCGTTCACATAAGGCCACTAGAGGAGAGACAACGTACATCTCATCAAAATATCAAACGAATACCAAATTCACATGACTACTAATAGCAAGACTTCTCCCATGTCCTCAGGAACAAACGTAACTACTCACAAAGCATATTCATGTTCATAATCAGAGGAGTATTAATATGGATATAGGATCTGAACATATGATCTTCCACCAAATAAACCAACTAGCATCAACTACAAGGAGTAATCAACACTACTAGCAACCTATAAGTACCAATCCTAGACTTAAAGACAAGAATTGGATACAATAGATGAACTAGGGTTTGAGAGGAGATGGTGCTGGTGAAGATGTTGATGGAGATTGGCCCCCTCCCGATGAGAGGAGCGTTGGTGATGACGATGGCGATGATTCCCCCCCCCCCGGAGGGAAGTGTCCCTGGCAGAACAGCTCCGCCAGAGCCCTAGATTGGTTCCGCCAAGGTTCCGCCTCGTGGCGGCGGAGTCTCGTCCCGAAAGCTTGCTTATGATTTTTTTCTCGGACGAAAGACTTCATATAGTAGAAGATGGGCATCAGAGGGCCACCAGGGGGCCCACGAGGCAGGGGGCGCACCCAGGGGGGTAGGGCGCGCCCCCACCCTCGTGGCCAGGGTGTGGGGCCCCTCTGGTATTTCTTCCGCTCAGTATTTTTCATTATTTCCAAAAATAACTTCCGTGGAGTTTCAGGACTTTTGGAGTTGTGTAGAATAGGTCTCTAATACTTGCTCCTTTTCCAGCCCAAAATTCCAGCTGCCGGCATTCTCCCTCTTTATGTAAACCTTGTAAAATAAGAGAGAATAGGCATAAGTATTGTGACATAATATGTAATAACAGCCCATAATGCAATAAATATCGATATAAAAGCATGATGCAAAATGGACGTATCAGGCGATGCTGCTTATGCTGAATCTGTTTGTGCGACAGAGGAGTTGAAATTCTACAAAGACAATGTTGACCCGGCGGACATGACGTCTTTGAAAAAGCCAACCACGGAGCATGAGCCGGTGATGAAATTTAAGTCGGCTGATGAAACCAAGCTTGTTGATTTTGTTCCACGCGACTCATCTAAGCAGTTCAGTATCAGTGCTAATCTGGATCCCAAATAGGAAAGCGCGCTCATCGAGTTCATCCGTGAGAACCAGGACATCTTTTCATGGAAACCTTCCGACATGCCGGGTGTACCGAGAGAACTCGCTGAGCACACTCTTAATATTGATCCAAACTTTAAGCCGGTCAAGCAGTTTCTTCGGCGGTTTAATGAGGAGAGGCGTAAAGCTATTGGTGAGGAGGTGGCCCGGCTCTTGGCGGCCGGGTTTATTTTTGAAGTTTTTCACCCAGAATGGTTGGCTAACCCGGTACTTGTGCTAAAAAAGAACGACACCTGGCGTATGTGTGTGGATTACACGGACTTAAACAAGGCTTGTCCGACTGATCCTTTTGCTCTTCCCCGTATTGATCAAATCTTTGATGCTACGGCGGGTTGTGAGCGTCTGAGCTTTTTGGATGCTTATTCTGGGTATCATCAGATTAAAATGGCAGTTAAGGACCAGGAGAAGACGGCTTTCAGCACTCCGTTTGGAGCCTTCTATTATGTGTTTATGCCTTTCGGGCTTAAGAGTGCCCAGGCGACTTATCAGTGATGTGTGCAGAATTGTCTCCACAATCAGATTGGGCGCAACGTTCTTGCTTATGTGGATGACATTGTGGTGAAGTCCAGAGAGAAGGAGACCTTGATAGTTGATCTGAAGGAAACCTTTGATAATCTCCGGGTCTACAAAATGATGCTTAACCCGGCCAAGTGCATTTTTGGAGTGCCAGCTGGCAAGCTTTTGGGTTTTCTGGTCTCTAACAGAGGCATTGAGGCTAACCCGGAGAAGATCAAGGCAATCACCTCTTTGGCTAAACCGGCGTGTATCAATGATGTTCAGCGTCTGGCGGACCGTATTGCTGCTTTAAGCTGGTTAGGTGAGAAGGCCATACCACTATATCAGATGATGAAGAAGACGGACAACTTTGTCTGGAGTGATGCTGCTAACGCTGCCTTTGAAGATTTGAAAAAGCAGTTATCTGAGCCGCCGGTCCTTGCTGCTCCCATTGATAAGGAGCCCTTATTGCTATATGTGACTGCTAACACACGTGCTGTCAGTGTTGCAATTGTGGTGGAGCACAAAGAGGCTGGCAAGGAGCATCCGTTTCAACAGCCGGTTTACTACATCAGTGAGGTTCTTATTGAGTCCAAGCAAAGATATCCACATTGGCAGAAGCTCGTTTACGGGGTGTTCATGGCAAGCCGGAAGCTTAAGCAATACTTCCAGGTTCACCCCATCACTGTGGTAAGTTCTGCTCCTTTGGGAGATATCATTCAGAATAGAGAAGCCACGGGACGAGTCGCCAAGTGGGCTATTGAACTTGGGCCTCATGGCTTAAAGTATGTGCCATGCAATGCTATTAAGTCCCAAGCATTGGTGGACTTCATCAACGATTGGACAGAGTTGCAGATGCCTGAAGAGAAGCTGGACAACACATATTGGACTATTCACTTTGATGGGTCCAGGCAATTGGAGGGCTCGGGGGCTGGAGTTGTTTTAGCTTCCCCTCGAGGTGATAAATTCTGTTATATACTCTGGTTGATGTTTCCCTGTACTAACAATGCAGCTGAGTATGAGGCCTTGCTCCATAGTCTTCGGATGGCTAAGGAGATGAACTTAAGCCGGGTAAGGTGCTTTGGCGACTCAGATTTGGTGGCTCAACAAGTCTCAGGCAGGTGGGATTCTAAAGATCCTCTCATGGCAGCTTATCATCGTGAAGTTAATGCAATTGCTGGACACTTTAAGGGTTACCAGGTGGAACACATTGATCGCAGAAAGAATGAGGCAGCCGATGCTTTAAGCCGGCTGGGGTCTGAGCGCAAGCCGGTGCCACCTAACACCTTTTTGGATGTATTGCATAACCCTTCTGTCAAGTTGCCTACAGAGGAAGACTTGGCTGTTCCTGACCCGGAAGCACAACTGGTGGCGGCTCTTCACATTATCCCAGATTGGACAGTGCCATATTTGGCTTACATGACCCAGGGCGAGTTGCCGGAGGATGAAACCTTGGCTAGGCAGATGACCCGGCGGTCTAAGTCAATGACGATTGCCAATGGGGAGTTACATCACCGCAGTGTCACTTGGGCGTTTCAACGTTGTGTCTCTCCTGAGGAGGGTCAAGAAATTCTTCGTGAGATTCATGAAGGATATTGTGGCCATCATGCCGGTTCAAAATCCCTTGTGGCGAAGGCTTTTCGTCATGGATTTTATTGGCTGACGGCTCATGCTGATGCGGAAGACCTGGTCAGTAAATGTGATGGTTGTCAGAAATTCTCACGACGGGCTCATGTACCGGCTCAAGAATTGAGGATGATTCCAATTACTTGGCCGTTTGCAGTCTGGGGGCTCGACATGGTTGGGCCTTTCAAAAGGTCCAAAGACAAAAAGACCCACCTCTTGGTGGCAGTTGAAAAATTCACAAAGTGGGTTGAGGCAGAGCCAGTCAGTAAGTGTGATGCAGCCACGACGGTTCAATTCATGAAAAGGTGATATTTCGCTTTGGTTTTCCACACAGTATTATAACTGACAACGGTACTAATCTGTCCAAGGGTGCCATGGAGGAGTTCTGTCAACGTGATCATATCCAGCTTGATGTTTCATCAGTAGCTCACCCCCAATCCAATGGGCAGGCTGAAAGAGCTAATCAGGAAATCTTGAAAGGCATCAGGCCCCAGCTTATGGTTCCTTTGCAGCGGACGCCGGGTTGTTGGGTAGAAGAGTTGCCTTCTGTGATATGGAGCATCAATACTACACCTAACAGATCTACGGGTTATACGCCTTTCTTCATGGTTTACGGAGCAGAGGCGGTTCTACTGAGTGACATCCGTCATGACTCGCCCCGTGTGGCGGCTTACGTTGAAGCTAATAATGAGCAAGCCCGTCAGGATGCACTTGACCTGTTAGATGAGAAGCGCGACTTAGCAGCAGCCCGCTCGGCGATTTACCAACAGGACTTACGCCGTTATCACAGCCGCCGGGTTAAGTCTAGAACCTTTCAGGAAGGTGACTTGGTGCTCTGGCTCATCTAGGATCAGTCTGATGCGCACAAGCTATCCCGACCTTGGGAAGGACCCTTTGTGGTCAGCAAGAACTTGAACAACGGGTCATACTATCTTATCGATGTTCGAGAGCACAAAGACTCATGTAAGTCGGAAGAGGAGACCCGCCGGCTGTGGAATATTGCTCATCTTCGGCCTTACTACACTTGAGCCACCGGCTCTCATGATGTACATATTTTGACGATGTATATATTATGATAAGTAATAAAGCAGGACCTCCGTCCTTTTCATCCTCAAGTTATTATGTCTTCATTGTTATGTCTTTAAAAAATGACCAACAGGGGGCTGATCATATTTGAATCTGGCTTTCCTTTTGATCCGGCTCATGATCGTATTCGAATCTAGCCGTTAAAACATCATGATCACTAGGGGGCTTCCTGTTCAAACATAGGTCGTATTCGAACCAAAGAGAACATAGCTGTCGGTACCCTTTTGATTGGCACACTACCAAACCCACTAGGGGGCTTCTTGATTGTATCCGAATCATAGCTCAACCCCTTTGGGTCCGACTTGGATCGTATTCGAATCAAGGTCGTTAAAAACCTCTCAAGGTCATTTGGGGGCTTCCTGTTCAAACATAGGTCGTATTCGAACCAAAGAGAACATCGCTGTCGGTACCCTCTTGATCGGCGCAACGCCAAAGCCACTGGGGGCTATATGATCGTATTCGAATCTTAGCTTAACCCCTTTGGAACGGTTTTCTGATCGTATTCAAATCAGAAGCCCAAATTTTTTAAAGTCTTTTTGCAAACAATTTTCTAAATTTTACTTAAGGCCTTTTTGATCATATCTAAAGTATATATGAGTGGTTTACATTTAACCCGGCTTGACTTTAGACGATAAGTCGCCAGCTTATGACAATCATCATCTATGCGGAAGCACTGGTTTCTACAGGATTGGGTCATCACCCTTATTGTTCGGGTTCTATAAACCAGCAGTACAAGTTAAAGGATCACAGGTATGATATTATAGTTATGTTTCAAAGCTATAATGGATAACAAGTTTATCTATGATTCTTTTTCATGTGCCGGGTTTTATGTAAGATATATAACCCACCCTGCAGTAAGCCGCCAAGGGTCTTGTGATTTATTTTTATATGCAGGACAGTTTAAAAGCGTTTTTCAGCGTAAGGAAAACAGATGATAAGTATAACATGGGTGAATATAACATGGCGTCTTAAACAGTGTTGAGCACCAAACACGTGCACGATGGCACGACAAAACCAAGTGTTTTTTCTACCCTATTATATGACTCCCCGAGTCCAAATGATTAACATTGTTTTTCAGCAAAGCATAAACATGAGCCGCCCGACGGATCAATTGCGTTGTTGGCCTGAAGCTTCCGGATCATCCCTTTCCGCTCCTCCATCTTGTTCCCTATCCTGGAAGGTTGATGATGACCAGTCCATGCCATTCAAAGCTTCAAATTCAACTTCATCATCAATTAATCCGGCCGGGTCAACTTCAGGGGCGAAGGTATGCTTACGAATTGGAGGGATCAGACTGATCACTTCATAATGAGGCGTTGGAATCCTCCGATTTTTGGCATCATAACCCGGATGATACTTGGTAAGATCCGTGTCATCAGCAATCAGGGTGGCCATAGGGCGTATCTCCTTAACACAAGTGGTGAAGTCCTCCTGTCCAAAAGGTGTACCGTCCTCCTTTATGCTTGGATACCCAATGGCGATGTCGGCCGGGTCTAGCTCTGGTAGCCACGCTTTGGCTCGGCTTAATGCAGCTATGGCTCCGGCTCTCGCAGAAGATCGCCTTAGTTCATTAAACCGCTGAGGTAGCACAGCAAGCCGCTTTAATACATCCGACAGGAGGGTGGGAACTTCATTCGACAGGGCCACTGCGGCTAAGGCACGCTGAGACCCGGTGTAGAGTTGCTCCACCAGCGTGTAAACCGCCTTTAGCTTTATCAGCATGCTCTTAAGATTTGAGCTCTTGGGGCCAGCATTCCAATGTCAGGTGAGTTGATGACAATTGATATGCTTAAGACTCAAATATCTAACACTTGCAGAGTGACTTACCAAAGATTGCTGAGACCATCTGAGATACATGGCGTTTTAAACCAGATAATTCGGCGGTCGCTTCTGCAAGAGCCGCCTCTGCCTTCTCAGCCCGGTTGATCAAAGCAATCTTTTCATCAGCCCAGGCTTTCTTTTCCACTTCAAAGCCTTTTTTCAGTTTTTCCTGTTCAGATACGCTGAACTCGAACTTGGAGTTGGCTTTTTGGGTCTCAATTTCCTGTGCTTCCAGGCGATTCTTCAAGTCAGATATTTCCGATTCAAATTGACTATTGGTGGCCTGTACAAATACCGGGTCAAAGTCAGGATTATCATGCTGCAATATTAAGTCCCAAGTCTTTTGCAAGCAATAACACTTGGCAGTTGGGGGCTAATGTGTGCTGAAGAATTTTGTTTAAAGTGGCGGTTCATGACAGTAAGTCCCAATCACTTTGCAAGCAAGAGTATTTGGCACTTGGGGGCTAATGTATATTGCTGTTTAAAGCCTTTTCAATAGTTTGTTCTGTGCAACCATATGAAGAACCGGTTCAATCATACTGATTAAACCGCCCCTTGGGGGCTACGTAGTAAGCCGGAATTCTTCTGTATTTTAATTCAACCATGTTACTAATATTGCTAAGTTTATTTCTAAAAGTCTACAGCATATTCATCATAAGCAATAGACTTGGGGGCTGGCATGGTAAAGATAAATGAATATGGATAAAGGATTGTACCTCAAACTTCTGGTGCATCTGCTTCACCATGTCAATTTCTATGTCACGGCTACTGTGCACTTGGCTCATATAGCCAGAAAAGATTTCTCCAATACTCATATGAGTATAATCAGCAACATCAAGCTTAGTTCTGCGGCGTTCCAGATGTTCTTCCTTGGCAGAACACTTGCCAGCACGGTTGGTCTCCCCGGCTCAACAAAGCTGGTCTTGGTAATTTCAACATCAAGATTTTGAAGGTCATCCATCTTGGCCGGGCTAGGAAATTCCGGATTATCAGAACCATCGACGGCTTGTTCGACAGGCGGGTCAGGAGTGGGTGTTGGTATATCATGAGCTAGCTCAGGCGGCGGCTCATGAGTGGAGGCTTCAGGTGCAGCTGTTCCAAGCTCCGGCACATTTAGGACCGGCTCTTCGGCCGGCTTGTTCTTCTTCGCCCTCTTGCTGGGCTTTGCTTGTCCACTGCATAAAATCAAAAGGTCAGTACAAGTGTAGCAAATTGAAATGAGCACAAATTAAGCATGTTATCATTACCCTGGAGCGGTTTTAAAAGCCGGCAAATTGGATTGCATTGACTCGCTGGAGGAAGGTGAAGTGTCCTGATAATTTGAGTCAGAAGAATTGAGCGGTTGACGAGTGAGACCCGCCAAAGGATAAAAGGAATATAAATCGGAGGTGACCTCGTTCCGGCGTTTTCTTGTTACATTGGGTAAGCCGGACGAGAGTTCTGCATCTTTACTGGTCCGGGTCTGCCTCCGGCTCTCATGCATCTATTGCTTCAAAAGAAATTGAGGATCTTGGTAAGCTAAGGATGTGAAAATATTACTTTCCGGGTTTCTCTTCGGACTTTCTGTCTTGGCAAAGGCTCGGAGTAGGAGGAAATAATAGTTACCTCTTCAACCACTGCATGACTCGCCCCTGTATCCTCCTGATGATAATCAGTGTCAATAAGATAGTTAAAAAAGGAGCCTAGAGAATCAAGAGCTACCTCTGACTCAGAGGTGTCCTCTAGTCGAAGCATGTCTGAGGCGCTGGGTTTATGTCCTTTCTTCTTGGCGGCGGCTTTCTTGGCGGCTTTCTTAGCTTTTCTGCCTTCTTTGCAGCTTCATGGTCATATTTGGCTTTCCAAAATTCGTCAGTGGCTTGTGAATTTCAATAAAGAGTTTTGAGTAAAGGTAAAACCTCAAAGACGAGAGTAAAAATGCTTAAATTACTAGCTTACCGCTGGAGCCGGGTTGGCTTTGCAGAAAGGACTCAAACCTACTTTGCCGCAGTCTACTAGGCTCTCATTCAGGAGTGACTTTGTCATGTCATCAATGACGTCGTCAGGTAAATCATTAGGACTGTGCCGCAGAGGATCATTCTTCTGGCCTGTATAGTTGCACATCAAACCAGGGCGGCGGCTCAATGGAATAATCCGCCAGGCCAGCCAAACCCAGACCAAATCGATGCCATTTAAGCCATTCCCCAAAAGAGCGTTGACTTTACTCATGGTGGGGGCAAGCTTCTGGCGTTCAGCAGGAGACAGCTTATCTGGTAGAGGATGAGTGGACTCGAGGTGCAGGGCGCGAAAGCCGGGCAGAGGGTTCTCACCAGCCGGAGAAGTATCTTGACAATAGAACCATGTCTGGTTCCAGTCTTTGGGGTGACTCGGTGGATCGGCATACGAAAAAATGCAGTCTCTCCGTCGCTGGATTGAGATCCCACCAAGTTCCAAGCTAAGCCCGTTGGCACGTTCATTCTGGCGGTTCAAGTAAAATAATTCTCTGAAGAGCAGCAAGTTGGGTTCTTCTCCAAGGTACACGTCACAGAACACTTGGAAGTTGCAGATGTTAGACACAGAGTTGGGCCCGATGTCTTGAGGTCGGAGGTCAAAAAAGTGCAGGACGTCTCTAAAAAACTTTGAGACGGGTGGAGAAAAACCCCGGCTCATGTGATCAGTAAAGACGATGACTTCCCCTTCTTTGGGTTGAGGTTTTTCCTCTGTTGGATCAGGAGCACGGTAGGACATGACTTCCTTCTTTGGCGGATAGCCAGTCTTCACAAAATCAGCAAGAGTGCTTTCTGTGACGATGGATTTGACCCAATTGCATGTAACGGGTGCTTTGGGTGCTTTGGGCGGCATTGTGAAGACGGAAGCCTAACAAAGAGTGAAATTGCCGGCTTAAACTTAACCCGGAGAACAAGTATTACCATACATATTCAAAATGGCGGCTTACAAAGGGGCCTAATGGTATATGCCTAATTATGTCAGGTTATTTAAGCCGCCACGAGAGTCATAAGCAGTTAAGTTATCTAAACCGCCATGGGTGATCAGGATTGTCGATTGAGCATTGCCTTTTTTAAACCGGTGATAAGAGTCTCCAAGGCAAGGTGGATCTAACAAATACAGTTTTTTCCAAAGTGTTGCACAAACAAGTTTCACAGGTTGCAGCTATTATTTTGGATCAAATGGATGTTCAGAAAAGAAAATATTCTAGACCTAAAAATCTAGTACAGATGAGTTCGTGAGTTCTAATGAGGCCTCTGTACAAGAAAAAGGGATCTGCTATGACCAAAAATGGACGCAAAACAACTACCGCATGAGTTATATGTTACTTTTGGGCTCAGAAGAGGCTGCGGTGGACGAACTACGAAGAAATTGCGATGAACTATGAAGAACACAGAGGAACTTGAAAACCCTAATGCGGATCTGAGGTGCAGGAAGGCGAAGACTTACAGCTGCAGATCTACTTCGGAGGGTCGCTGCCGTTATCTGGACTGATTCAGGTTGATGCAGCGGCCGAGGTCGAGGAAGACAAGGTGCTCTGCGGCGGCGACGGAGCTCGAGTGGCAGTAGGGTTGCGAGAGGATGAAGACGAGGAAAGGCGAGAATGAGGAAAGACCTGGTCGTGCCTATTTACAAGGGAAGACTGATAAGTGGGCGCGAAAAACAAGGAGGCCGCAAACATGATTATCCAACTACAAAGACGCCTCGATTCTCGGGATGGTCATTAAGATAAGGATCTGTTGAGATACGTTGGGCAAAACATGCATTAATGGCAGATGACGTCATGGCGGGTCACCATAAATCCAAAGGATGACGTCATGGCGGGTTACAAAAATTTTATACAAGAGAAGAGCAGAAGATTTTGCTTAAGTATTGAAGATTGACATGAACCAGTTCAAATCAATCTGGGGCCTAATGTTGGGGATATAACTATTAGGTATGACCCGCCCAGGAGGGACCGGGTTATACCTATGAAGACTCTCGAAGCCCAAGACCAAGCTTGAAGATGGCGGTTCAATTAAGGGCCCAAAGCCCAAAGACGACTTAAGGCCCGTAGTGATAAACCGCCGCAATGGTATGACTTGTATCATAAGGCAAGATTAACTAGTCACCGAGCCGGACACTGTTTATGAGCTGGACGGGACTCTGTAGACCACAGGGCGTCAACCCGTGTATATAAGGGGACGACCCCGTGGCGGCTTAGGGCAAGTAACATCAGATCGAGAGCTAGGTCAAGCCGATTCGCTCCCTGGTTATCGAGACATACGCAATCCCACTCAAAACTGGATCGTAGGCTTTTACCTTCACCGTAAGGGGCCGAACCAGTATAAACCTCGTGTCCTTTGTCCCGATTAACCCCTTCTTGCTTCCTAGTTGCGATGGATCCACGACTAAGTCTTTTCACTAGGACATCTACCGTGACAATACCACGACAGTTATGATGACCCTGAAGGTTGTCAAACCTAGACGGAAGTCTCTGAAGGTTGTCAGTCAAGGTTTTAGTGCGATCCATTTCTTCACCCAACATATCATCACTTTTGTCTAGCATGTTTTGAACCTTTTCAAAAGCCTTTTGTTGTTTCACAGCAATCTTAGCAAGTTTAGAGTAGCTGGGCTTGAGGTTTTCATCAGATTCGTTCTCACTTGATTCAGAGGAGGTATATTTGAGTACCTTGGCACCCTTTGCCATGAGGCAATAGGGGGGAGCGTAGTCATCATTGCCTTCATCAGCCTTGTTGGTGAAGTCACTTTCTTCACGAGTGATTGGGCGAGGTCTGTGTGACCTTAGCTCAAGGAGAATACGGTGAGGACTGTGTGTCCGGGACTGTGTGTCCTCAGGTTTAAATACCTAGCCGCTCCAACCAGACGTACAACTGAGATAGCAGTTGGAACTGGTCTACCAAATCATTGTCTTCACCAAGCTTACTGGTTCTATTTCCTAAACTCTTTCATTTGCTCATATCTATGTTTGAAGACTTTGACTGAAGACTTTCTCAATTTCCTCAGTTCAATTTCTTCAGTCTGTTTGTCTTCATCCTGTGCCATCCTGTGTTTACGCTTTTTGTACTCTGTGCTCGTCTTCATTTCATCATGATGACCATGCTTGTATTCTGCTATGTTTACTTTTGAGTACTTATTCCGCTGCAAGTAGTTCTTCAATAAGGAATTTCCTCACCCGCAAATTCCTCAGCGAAGAATTCATAAAAATCGCCTATTCACCCCCCTCTAGTCGATATAACGCACTTTCATCAATATATGGTTTAATTAGATACTCTGGAGAGCTATATGTTGTTCAGTGAGAACTATGTATGTACATTGGTTTTAATGTGATGATGAACTTCTATTAATTTGGTCACTTATCTATTTATGAGAGCTATATGTTGCCTTCAATTTCAGGGTTTTATAGCTCAAAATAATTAGTAAATGCATGAAAAATAACAAATGAAGTCAGAAAGGGTTGAAAATTGATGATGTGGCTTTGAATGGTGCATTTTGAACAAAGAAAAAGTCTGGAGTTCAAATAAGTTCAAAAAAAAAGAAATCCCTTTGTAACAGACGAGTTTCCGTATGAAACCCTGATACTTCGAAAGGGATTGTCCGTTTTGTACACGAAGTGCATCCAATTTTTGCCGTAACCCTATCTACTTTCTTGCACATGCTATGTGGATGAAATGATGATACCATGCCAAGTTTCAACCTTTTCAGAGTTCATTTGAAATGCTTTTCAATTTCAGGGTCTTATAGCTCAAAATAATCAGTAAATGCATGAAAAATAACAAATGAAGTCAGAAAGGGTTGAAAATTGATGATGTGGCTTTGAATGGTGCATTTTGAACACAAAAAAAGTCTGGAGTTCAAATAAGTTCAAAAAAATGAAATCCCTTTGTAAAAGACGAGTTTCCGTATAAAACCCTGATACTTCAAAAGAGATTGTCTGTTTTGTACACGAAGTGCATCTAGTTTTTGTCGTAACCCTCTCTACTTTCTTGCACATGCTATGTGGGTGAAATGATGATACCATGCCAACTTTCAACCCGTTTAAGAGTTCATTTGAAATGCTTTTCAATTTCAGGGTCTTATAGCTCAAAATAATCAGTAAATGCATGAAAAATAACAAATGAAGTCAAAAAGGGTTGAAAATTGATGATGTTACTTTGAATGGTGCATTTTGAACACAGAAAAAGTCAGGAGTTCAAATAAGTTCAAAAAAAGAAATCCCTTTGTAACAGACGAGTTTCCGTATGAAACCCTGATACTTCGAAAGAGATTGTCCGTTTTGTACACGAAGTGCATCCAGTTTCTGCCGTAACCCTCTCTACTTTCTTGCACATGCTATGTGGGCGAAATGATGATACCATGCCAACTTTCAACCTTTTCAGAGTTCATTTGAAATGCTTTTCAATTTCAGGTTCTTATAGCTCAGAATAATCAGTAAATGCATGAAAAATAACAAATGAAGTCAGAAAGGGTTGAAAATTGATGATGTGGCTTTGAATGGTGCATTTTGAACACAGAAAAAGTGTGGAGTTCAAATAAGTTTAAAAAAATGAAATCCCGTTGTAAGAGACGAGTTTCCGTATGAAACCCTGATACTTCGAAAGAGATTGTCCGTTTTGTACACGAAGTGCATCCAGTTTTTGCCGTAACCCTCTCTACTTTCTTGCACATGCTATGTGGGTGAAATGATGACACCATGCCAACTTTCAACCTTTTCAGTGTTCATTTGAAATGCTTTTCAATTTCAGGGTCTTATAGCTCAAAGTAATCAGTAAATGCATGAAAATAACAAATGAAGTCAGAAAGGGTTGAAAATTGATGATGTGGCTTTGAATGGTGCATTTTGAACACAGAAAAAGTCTGAAGTTCAAATAAGTTCAAAAAAATGAAATCCCGTTGTAACAGACGAGTTTCCGTATGAAACCCTAATACTTTGAAAGAGATTGTCCGTTTTGTACATGAAGTGCATCCAGTTTTTGCCGTAACCCTCTCTACTTTCTTGCACATGCTATGTGGGTGAAATGATGATACCATGCCAACTTTCAACCTTTTAAGAGTTCATTTGAAATGCTTTTCAATTTCAGGGACTTATACCTCAAAATAATCAGTAAATGCATGAAAAATAACAAATGAAGTCAGGAAGGTTTTAAAATTGATGATGTGGCTTTGAATGGTGCATTTTGAACACAGAAAAAGTCAGGAGTTCAAATAAGTTCAAAAAAATGAAATCCCTTTGTAACAGACAAGTTTCCGTATGAAACCCTGATACTTCGAAAGAGATTGTCCGTTTTGTACACGAAGTGCATCCAATTTTTGCCGTAACCCTATCTACTTTCTTGCACATGCTATGTGGATGAAATGATGATACCATGCCAACTTTCAACCATTTCAGAGTTCATTTGAAATGCTTTTCCATTTCAGGGTCTTATAGCTCAAAATAATCAGTAAATGCATGAAAAATAACAAATGAAGTCAGAAAGGGTTGAAAATTGATGAAGTGGCTTTGAATGGTGCATTTTGAACACAGAAAAAAGTGTGGAGTTCATATAAGTTCAAAAAAATGAAATCCCGTTGTAAGAGACGAGTTTCCATATGAAACCCTGATACTTCGAAAGAGATTGTCCGTTTTGTACACGAAGTGCATCCAGTTTTTGCTGTAACCCTCTCTACTTTCTTGCACATGCTATGTGGGTGAAATGATGATACCATGCCAACTTTCAACCTTTTCAGTGTTCATTTGAAATGCTTTTCAATTTCAGGGTCTTATAGCTTAAAGTAATCAGTAAATGCATGAAAAATAACAAATGAAGTCAGAAAGGGTTGAAAATTGATGATGTGGCTTTGAATGGTGCATTTTGTACACAGAAAAAGTCTGGAGATCAAATAAGTTCAAAAAATGAAATCCCTTTGTAACAGACGAGTTTCCGTATGAAACCCTGGTAATTCGAAAGAGATTGTCTGTTTTGTACACGAAGTGCATCCAGTTTTTGCCGTAACCCTCTGTACTTTCTTGCAGATGCTATGTGGGTGAAATGATGATACCATGCCAACTTTCAACCTTTTAAGAGTTCATTTGAAATGCTTTTCAATTTCAGGGTCTTATAGCTCAAAATAATCAGTAAATGCATGAAAAATAACAAATGAAGTCAGAAAGGGTTGAAAATTGATGATGTGGCTTTGAATGGTGCATTTTGAACACAGAAAAAGTCTGGAGTTCAAATAAGTTAAAAAAATGAAATCCCGTTGTAACAGACGAGTTTCCGTATGAAACCCTGATACTTCGAAAGAGATTGTCCGTTTTGTACACGAAGTGCATCCAGTTTTTGCCGTAACCCTCTCTACTTTCTTGCACATGCTATGTGGGTGAAATGATGATACCATGCCAACTTTCAACCTTTTCAGAGTTCATTTGAAATGCTTTTCAATTTCAGGGTCTTATAGCTCAAAATAATCAGTAAATGCATGAAAAATAACAAATGAAGTCAGAAAGGGTTGAAAATTGATGATGTGGCTTTGAATGGTGCATTTTGAACACAGAAAAAGTCTGGAGTTCAAATAAGTTAAAAAAATGAAATCCCTTTGTAACAGACGAGTTTCCGTATGAAACCCTGATACTTCGAAAGAGATTGTCCGTTTTGTACACGAAGTGCATCCAGTTTTTGCCGTAACCCTCTCTACTTTCTTGCACATGCTATGTGGGTGAAATGATGATACCATGCCAACTTTCAACCTTTTCAGAGTTCATTTGAAATGCTTTTCAATTTCAGGGTCTTATAGCTCAAAATAATCAGTAAATGCATGAAAATAACAAATGAAGTCAGAAAGGGTTGAAAATTGATGATGTGGCTTTGAATGGTGCATTTTGAACACAGAAAAAGTCTGGAGTTCAAATAAGTTCAAAAAAATGAAATCCCTTTGTAACAGACGAGTTTCCGTATGAAACCCTGATACTTCGAAAGAGATTGTCCGTTTTGTACACGAAGTGCATCCAGTTTTTGCCGTAACCCTCTCTACTTTCTTGCACATGCTATGTGGGTGAAATGATGATACCATGCCAACTTTCAACCTTTTCAGAGTTCATTTGAAATGCTTTTCAATTTCAGGGTCTTATAGCTCAAAATAATCAGTAAATGCATGAAAAATAACAAATGAAGTCAGAAAGGGTTGAAAATTGATGATGTGGCTTTGAATGGTGCATTTTGAACACAGAAAAAGTCTGGAGTTCAAATAAGTTCAAAAAAATGAAATCCCTTTGTAACAGACGAGTTTCCGTATGAAACCCTGATACTTCGAAAGAGATTGTCCGTTTTGTACACGAAGTGCATCCAGTTTTTGCCGTAACCCTCTCTACTTTCTTGCACATGCTATGTGGGTGAAATGATGATACCATGCCAACTTTCAACCTTTTCAGAGTTCATTTGAAATGCTTTTCAATTTCAGGGTCTTATAGCTCAAAATAATCAGTAAATGCATGAAAAATAACAAATGAAGTCAGAAAGGGTTGAAAATTGATGATGTGGCTTTGAATGGTGCATTTTGAACACAGAAAAAGTCTGGAGTTCAAATAAGTTCAAAAAATGAAATCCCTTTGTAACAGACGAGTTTCCGTATGAAACCCTGATACTTCGAAAGAGATTGTCCGTTTTGTACACGAAGTGCATCCAGTTTTTGCCGTAACCCTCTCTACTTTCTTGCACATGCTATGTGGGTGAAATGATGATACCATGCCAACTTTCAACCTTTTCAGAGTTCATTTGAAATGCTTTTCAATTTCAGGGTCTTATAGCTCAAAATAATCAGTAAATGCATGAAAAATAACAAATGAAGTCAGAAAGGGTTGAAAATTGATGATGTGGCTTTGAATGGTGCATTTTGAACACAGAAAAAGTCTGGAGTTCAAATAAGTTCAAAAAAATGAAATCCCTTTGTAACAGACGAGTTTCCGTATGAAACCCTGATACTTCGAAAGAGATTGTCCGTTTTGTACACGAAGTGCATCCAGTTTTTGCCGTAACCCTCTCTACTTTCTTGCACATGCTATGTGGGTGAAATGATGATACCATGCCAACTTTCAACCTTTTCAGAGTTCATTTGAAATGCTTTTCAATTTCAGGGTCTTATAGCTCAAAATAATCAGTAAATGCATGAAAATAACAATGAAGTCAGAAAGGGTTGAAAATTGATGATGTGGCTTTGAATGGTGCATTTTGAACACACAAAAAGTCTGGAGTTCAAATAAGTTAAAAAAATGAAATCCCTTTGTAACAGACGAGTTTCCGTATGAAACCCTGATACTTCGAAAGAGATTGTCCGTTTTGTACACGAAGTGCATCCAGTTTTTGCCGTAACCCTCTCTACTTTCTTGCACATGCTATGTGGATGAAATAATGATACCATGCCAACTTTCAACCTTTTCAGAGTTCATTTGAAATGCTTTTCAATTTCAGGGTCTTATAGCTCAAAATAATCAGTAAATGCATGAAAAATAACAAATGAAGTCAGAAAGGGTTGAAAATTGATGATGTGGCTTTGAATGGTGCATTTTGAACACAGAAAAAGTCAGGAGTTCAAATAAGTTCAAAAAAATGAAATCCCTTTGTAACAGACGAGTTTCCGTATGAAACCCTGATACTTCGAAAGAGATTGTCCGTTTTGTACACGAAGTGCATCTAGTTTTTGTCGTAACCCTCCCTACTTTCATGGACATGCTATGTGGATGAAATGATGATACCATGCCAACTTTCAACCTTTTCAGAGTTCATTTCAAATGCTTTTCAATTTCAGGGTCTTATAGCTCAAAATAATCAGTAAATGCATGAAAAATAACAAATGAAGTCAGAAAGGGTTGAAAATTGATGATGTGGCTTTGAATGGTGCATTTTGAACACAGAAAAAGTCTGGAGTTCAAATAAGTTCAAAAAATGAAATCCCTTTGTAACAGACGAGTTTTCATATGAAACCCTGATACTTCGAAAGAGATTGTCCGTTTTGTACACGAAGTGCATCCAGTTTTTGCCGTAACCCTCTCTACTTTCTTGCACATGCTATGTGGGTGAAATGATGATACCATGCCAACTTTCAACCTTTTCAGAGTTCATTTGAAATGCTTTTCAATTTCAGGGTCTTATAGCTCAAAATAATCAGTAAATGCATGAAAAATAACAAATGAAGTCAGAAAGGGTTGAAAATTGATGATGTGGCTTTGAATGGTGCATTTTGAACACAAAAAGTCTGGAGTTCAAATAAGTTTAAAAATTGAAATCCCTTTGTAACAGACGAGTTTCCGTATGAAACCCTGATACTTCGAAAGAGATTGTCCGTTTTGTACACGAAGTGCATCCAGTTTTTGCCGTAACCCTCTCTACTTTCTTGCACATGCTATGTGGGTGAAATGATGATACCATGCCAACTTTCAACCTTTTCAGAGTTCATTTGAAATGCTTTTCAATTTCAGGGTCTTATAGCTCAAAATAATCAGTAAATGCATGAAAAATAACAAATGAAGTCAGAAAGGGTTGAAAATTGATGATGTGGCTTTGAATGGTGCATTTTGAACACAAAAAAAGTCTAGAGTTCAAAGAAGTTAAAAAAATGAAATCCCTTTGTAACAGACGAGTTTCCGTATAAAACCCTGATACTTCGAAAGAGATTGTCCGTTTTGTACACGAAGTGCATCCAGTTTTTGCCGTAACCCTCTCTACTTTCTTGCACATGCTATGTGGGTGAAATGATGATACCATGCCAACTTTCAACCTTTTCAGAGTTCATTTGAAATGCTTTTCAATTTCAGGGTCTTATAGCTCAAAATAATCAGTAAATGCATGAAAAATAACAAATGAAGTCAGAAAGGGTTGAAAATTGATGATGTGGCTTTGAATGGTGCATTTTGAACACAATAAAAGTCTAGAGTTCAAAGAAGTTAAAAAAATGAAATCCCTTTGTAACAGACGAGTTTCCGTATGAAACCCTGATACTTCGAAAGAGATTGTCCGTTTTGTACACGAAGTGCATCCAGTTTCTGCCGTAACCCTCTCTACTTTCTTGCACATGCTATGTGGGTCAAATGATGATACCATGCCAACTTTCAACCTTTTCAGAGTTCATTTGAAATGCTTTTCAATTTCAGGGTCTTATAGCTCAAAAAAATCAGTAAATGCATGAAAAATAACAAATGAAGTCAGAAAGGGTTGAAAATTGATGATGTGGCTTTGAATGGTGCATTTTGAACACAATAAAAGTCTAGAGTTCAAAGAAGTTAAAAAAATGAAATCCCTTTGTAACAGACGAGTTTCCGTATGAAACCCTGATACTTCGAAAGAGATTGTCCGTTTTGTACACGAAGTGCATCCAGTTTTTGCCGTAACCCTCTCTACTTTCTTGCACATGCTATGTGGGTGAAATGATGATACCATGCCAACTTTCAACCTTTTCAGAGTTCATTTGAAATGCTTTTCAATTTCAGGGTCTTATAGCTCAAAATAATCAGTAAATGCATGAAAAATAACAAATGAAGTCAGAAAGGGTTGAAAATTGATGATGTGGCTTTGAATGGTGCATTTTGAACACAATAAAAGTCTAGAGTTCAAATAAGTTCAAAAAAATGAAATCCCTTTGTAACAGACGAGTTTCCGTATGAAACCCTGATACTTCGAAAGAGATTGTCCGTTTTGTACACGAAGTGCATCTAGTTTTTGCCGTAACCCTCTCTACTTTCTTGCACATGCTATGTGGGTGAAATGATGATACCATGCCAACTTTCAACCTTTTCAGAGTTCATTTGAAATGCTTTTCAATTTCAGGGGCTTATAGCTCAAAATAATCAGTAAATGCATGAAAAATAACAAATGAAGTCAGAAAGGGTTGAAAATTGATGATGTGGCTTTGAATGGTGCATTTTGAACACAGAAAAAGTCTGGAGTTCAAATAAGTTCAAAAAAATGAAATCCCTTTGTAACAGACGAGTTTCCGTATGAAACCCTGATACTTCGAAAGAGATTGTCCGTTTTGTACACGAAGTGCATCCAATTTTTGCCGTAACCCTCTCTACTTTCTTGCACATGCTATGTGGATGAAATGATGATACCATGCCAACTTTCAACCTTTTCAGAGTTCATTTGAAATGCTTTTCAATTTCAGGGTCTTATAGCTCAAAATAATCAGTAAATGCCTGAAAAATAACAAATGAAGTCAGAAAGGGTTGAAAATTGATGATGTGGCTTTGAATGGTGCATTTTGAACACAGAAAAAGTCTGGAGTTCAAATAAGTTCAAAAAAATGAAATCCCTTTGTAACAGACGAGTTTCCGTATGAAACCCTGATACTTCGAAAGAGATTGTCCGTTTTGTACACGAAGTGCATCCAGTTTTTGCCGTAACCCTCTCTACTTTCTTGCACATGCTATGTGGGTGAAATGATGATACCATGCCAACTTTCAACCTTTTCAGAGTTCATTTGAAATGCTTTTCAATTTCAGGGTCTTATAGCTCAAAATAATCAGTAAATGCATGAAAAATAACAAATGAAGTCAGAAAGGGTTGAAAATTGATGATGTGGCTTTGAATGGTGCATTTTGAACACAGAAAAAGTCTGGAGTTCAAATAAGTTCAAAAAAATGAAATCCCTTTGTAACAGACGAGTTTCCGTATGAAACCCTGATACTTCGAAAGAGATTGTCCGTTTTGTACACGAAGTGCATCCAGTTTTTGCCGTAACCCTCTCTACTTTCTTGCACATGCTATGTGGATGAAATGATGATACCATGCCAACTTTCAACCTTTTCAGAGTTCATTTGAAATGCTTTTCAATTTCAGGGTCTTATAGCTCAAAATAATCAGTAAATGCATGAAAAATAACAAATGAAGTCAGAAAGGGTTGAAAATTGATGATGTGGCTTTGAATGGTGCATTTTGAACACAGAAAAAGTCAGGAGTTCAAATAAGTTCAAAAAATGAAATCCCTTTGTAACAGACGAGTTTCCGTATGAAACCCTGATACTTCAAAAGAGATTGTCCGTTTTGTACACGAAGTGCATCCAATTTTTGCCGTAACCCTCTCTACTTTCTTGCACATGCTATGTGGGTGAAATGATGATACCATGCCAACTTTCAACCTTTTCAGAGTTCATTTGAAATGCTTTTTAATTTCAGGGTCTTATAGCTCAAAATAATCAGTAAATGCATGAAAAATAACAAATGAAGTCAGAAAGGGTTGAAAATTGATGATGTGGCTTTGAATGGTGCATTTTGAACAAAAAAAAGTCTGGAGTTCAAATAAGTTAAAAAAATGAAATCCCTTTGTAACAGACGAGTTTCCGTATGAAACCCTGATACTTCGAAAGAGATTGTCCGTTTTGTACACGAAGTGCATCCAGTTTTTGCCGTAACCCTCTCTACTTTCTTGCACATGCTATGTGGGTGAAATGATGATACCATGCCAACTTTCAACCTTTTCAGAGTTCATTTGAAATGCTTTTCAATTTCAGGGTCTTATAGCTCAAAATAATCAGTAAATGCATGAAAAATAACAAATGAAGTCAGAAAGGGTTGAAAATTGATGATGGGCTTTGAATGGTGCATTTTGAACACAGAAAAAGTCTGGAGTTCAAATAAGTTCAAAAAATGAAATCCCTTTGTAAGAGACGAGTTTCCGTATGAAACCCTGATACTTCGAAAGAGATTGTCCGTTTTGTACACGAAGTGCATCCAGTTTTTGCCGTAACCCTCTCTACTTTCTTGCACATGCTATGTGGGTGAAATGATGATACCATGCCAACTTTCAACCTTTTCAGAGTTCATTTGAAATGCTTTTCAATTTCAGGGTCTTATAGCTCAAAATAATCAGTAAATGCATGAAAAATAACAAATGAAGTCAGAAAGGGTTGAAAATTGATGATGTGGCTTTGAATGGTGCATTTTGAACACAGAAATACTCTGGAGTTCAAATAAGTTAAAAAAATGAAATCCCTTTGTAAGAGACGAGTTTCCGTATGAAACCCTGATACTTCGAAAGAGATTGTCCGTTTTGTACACGAAGTGCATCCAGTTTTTGCCGTAACCCTCTCTACTTTCTTGCACATGCTATGTGGGTGAAATGATGATACCATGCCAACTTTCAACCTTTTCAGAGTTCATTTGAAATGCTTTTCAATTTCAGGGTCTTATAGCTCAAAATAATCAGTAAATGCATGAAAAATAACAAATGAAGTCAGAAAGGGTTGAAAATTGATGATGTGGCTTTGAATGGTGCATTTTGAACACAGAAAAAGTCTGGAGTTCAAATAAGTTCAAAAAAATGAAATCCCTTTGTAACAGACGAGTTTCCGTATGAAACCCTGATACTTCGAAAGAGATTGTCCGTTTTGTACACGAAGTGCATCCAGTTTTTGCCGTAACCCTCTCTACTTTCTTGCACATGCTATGTGGGTCAAATGATGATACCATGCCAACTTTCAACCTTTTCAGAGTTCATTTGAAATGCTTTTCAATTTCAGGGTCTTATAGCTCAAATAATCAGTAAATGCATGAAAATAACAAATGAAGTCAGAAAGGGTTGAAAATTGATGATGTGGCTTTGAATGGTGCATTTTGAACACAGAAAAAGTCTGGAGTTCAAATAAGTTCAAAAAAATGAAATCCCTTTGTAACAGACGAGTTTCCGTATGAAACCCTGATACTTCGAAAGAGATTGTCCGTTTTGTACACGAAGTGCATCCAGTTTTTGCCGTAACCCTCTCTACTTTCTTGCACATGCTATGTGGGTGAAATGATGATACCATGCCAACTTTCAACCTTTTCAGAGTTCATTTGAAATGCTTTTCAATTTCAGGGTCTTATAGCTCAAAATAATCAGTAAATGCATGAAAAATAACAAATGAAGTCAGAAAGGGTTGAAAATTGATGATGTGGCTTTGAATGGTGCATTTTGAACACAGAAAAAGTCTGGAGTTCAAATAAGTTCAAAAAAATGAAATCCCTTTGTAACAGACGAGTTTCCGTATGAAACCCTGATACTTCGAAAGAGATTGTCCGTTTTGTACACGAAGTGCATCCAGTTTTTGCCGTAACCCTCTCTACTTTCTTGCACATGCTATGTGGGTGAAATGATGATACCATGCCAACTTTCAACCTTTTCAGAGTTCATTTGAAATGCTTTTCAATTTCAGGGTCTTATAGCTCAAAATAATCAGTAAATGCATGAAAAATAACAAATGAAGTCAGAAAGGGTTGAAAATTGATGATGTGGCTTTGAATGGTGCATTTTGAACACAGAAAAAGTCTGGAGTTCAAATAAGTTCAAAAAAATGAAATCCCGTTGTAACAGACGAGTTTCCGTATGAAACCCTGATACTTCGAAAGAGATTGTCCGTTTTGTACACGAAGTGCATCCAGTTTTTGCCGTAACCCTCTCTACTTTCTTGCACATGCTATGTGGGTGAAATGATGATACCATGCCAACTTTCAACCTTTTCAGAGTTCATTTGAAATGCTTTTCAATTTCAGGGTCTTATAGCTCAAAATAATCAGTAAATGCATGAAAAATAACAAATGAAGTCAGAAAGGGTTGAAAATTGATGATGTGGCTTTGAATGGTGCATTTTGAACACAGAAAAAGCGTGGATTTCAAATAAGTTCAAAAAAAATGAAATCCCGTTAAGAGACGAGTTTCCGTATGAAACCCTGATACTTCGAAAGAGATTGTCCGTTTTGTACACGAAGTGCATCCAGTTTTCGCCGTAACCCTCTCTACTTTCTTGCACATGCTATGTGGGTGAAATGATGATACCATGCCAACTTTCAACCTTTTCAGAGTTCATTTGAAA
Source organism: Triticum aestivum (assembly GCF_018294505.1). Taxonomy (NCBI): domain Eukaryota; kingdom Viridiplantae; phylum Streptophyta; class Magnoliopsida; order Poales; family Poaceae; genus Triticum; species Triticum aestivum. The sequence goes on from NC_057802.1 coordinate 135,446,441, forward strand.
TGCTTTTCAATTTCAGGGTCTTATAGCTCAAAGTAATCAGTAAATGCATGAAAATGAAGTTAGAAAGGGTTGAAAATTGATGATGTGGCTTTGAAATGTGCATTTTGAACACATAAAAAGTCTGGAGTTCAAATAAGTTCAAAAAAATGAAATCCCGTTGTAACAGACGAGTTTCCGTATGAAACCCTGATACTTCGAAAGAGATTGTCCGTTTTGTACACGAAGTGCATCCAGTTTTTGCCGTAACCCTCTCTATTTTCTTGCACATGCTATGTGGGTGAAATGATGATACCATGCCAACTTTCAACCTTTTCAGAGTTCATTTGAAATGCTTTCCAATTTTTAGGGTCTTATAGCTCAAAATAATCAGTAAATGCTAGAAAAATAACAAATGAAATCAGAAAGGGTTGAAAATTGATGATGTGGCTTTGAATGGTGCATTTTGAACACAGAAAAAGTCTGGAGTTCAAATAAGTTCAAAAAAATGAAATCCCTTTGTAACAGACGAGTTTCCGTATGAAACCCTGATACTTCGAAAGAGATTGTCCGTTTTGTACACGAAGTGCATCCAGTTTTTGCCGTAACCCTCTCTACTTTCTTGCACATGCTATGTGGGTGAAATGATGATACCATGCCAACTTTCAACCTTTTCAGAGTTCATTTGAAATGCTTTTCAATTTCAGGGTCTTATAGCTCAAAATAATCAGTAAATGCATGAAAAATAACAAATGAAGTCAGAAAGGGTTGAAAATTGATGATGTGGCTTTGAATGGTGCATTTTGAACACACAAAAAGTGTGGAGTTCAAATAAGTTCAAAAAAATGAAATCCCTTTGTAAGAGACGAGTTTCCGTATGAAACCCTGATACTTCGAAAGAGATTGTCCGTTTTGTACACGAAGTGCATCCAGTTTTTGCCGTAACCCTCTCTACTTTATTGCACATGCTATGTGGGTGAAATGATGATACCATGCCAACTTTCAACCTTTTCAGTGTTCATTTGAAATGCTTTTCAATTTCAGGGTCGTACAGCTCAAAATAATCAGTAAATGCATGAAAAATAACAAATGAAGTCAGAAAGGGTTGAAAATTGATAAGCGGCTTTGAATGGTGCGTTTTGAACACAGAAAAAGTCTGGAGTTCAAATAAGTTCAAAAAAATGAAATCCCGTTGTAAGAGACGAGTTTCCGTATGAAACCCTGATACTTTGAAAGAGATTGTCCGTTTTGTACACGAAGTGCATCCAGTTTTTCTGTAACCCTCTCTACTTTATTGCACATGCTATGTGGGTGAAATGATGATACCATGCCAACTTTCAACCTTTTCAGAGTTCATTTGAAATGCTTTTCAATTTCGGGGTCTTATAGCTCAAAGTAATCAGTAAATGCATGAAAAATAACAAATGAAGTTAGAAAGGGTTGAAAATTGATGATGTGGCTTTGAATGGTGCATTTTGAACACAGAAAAAGTCTGGAGTTCAAATAAGTTCAAAAAAATGAAATCCCGTTGTAACAGACGAGTTTCCGTATGAAACCCTGATACTTCGAAAGAGATTGTCCGTTTTGTACACGAAGTGCATCCAGTTTTTGCCGTAACCCTCTCTACTTTCTTGCACATGCTATGTGGGTGAAATGATGATACCATGCCAACTTTCAACCTTTTCAGAGTTCATTTGAAATGCTTTTCAATTTCAGGGTCTTATAGCTCAAAATAATCAGTAAATGCATGAAAAATAACAAATGAAGTCAGAAAGGGTTGAAAATTGATGATGTGGCTTTGAATGGTGCATTTTGAACACAGAAAAAGTCTGGAGTTCAAATAAGTTCAAAAAAATGAAATCCCTTTGTAACAGACGAGTTTCCGTATGAAACCCTGATACTTCGAAAGAGATTGTCCGTTTTGTACACGAAGTGCATCCAGTTTTTGCCGTAACCCTCTCTACTTTCTTGCACATGCTATGTGGGTGAAATGATGATACCATGCCAACTTTCAACCTTTTCAGAGTTCATTTGAAATGCTTTTCAATTTCAGGGTCTTATAGCTCAAAAATAATCAGTAAATGCATGAAAAATAACAAATGAAGTCAGAAAGGGTTGAAAATTGATGATGTGGCTTTGAATGGTGCATTTTGAACACAGAAAAAGTCTGGAGTTCAAATAAGTTCAAAAAAATGAAATCCCTTTGTAACAGACGAGTTTCCGTATGAAACCCTGATACTTCGAAAGAGATTGTCCGTTTTGTACACGAAGTGCATCCAGTTTTTGCCGTAACCCTCTCTACTTTCTTGCACATGCTATGTGGGTGAAATGATGATACCATGCCAACTTTCAACCTTTTCAGAGTTCATTTGAAATGCTTTTCAATTTCAGGTTCTTATAGGTCAAAATAATCAGTAAATGCATGAAAAATAACAAATGAAGTCAGAAAGGGTTGAAAATTGATGATGTGGCTTTGAATGGTGCATTTTGAACACAGAAAAAGTCTGGAGTTCAAATAAGTTCAAAAAAATGAAATCCCGTTGTAACAGACGAGTTTCCGTATGAAACCCTGATACTTCGAAAGAGATTGTCCGTTTTGTACACGAAGTGCATCCAGTTTTTGCCGTAACCCTCTCTATTTTATTGCACATGCTATGTGGGTGAAATGATGATACCATGCCAACTTTCAACCTTTTCAGAGTTCATTTGAAATGCTTTTCAATTTCAGGTTCTTATAGGTCAAAATAATCAGTAAATGCATGAAAAATAACAAATGAAGTCAGAAAGGGTTGAAAATTGATGATGTGGCTTTGAATGGTGCATTTTGAACACAGAAAAACTCTGGAGTTCAAATATAATAAAATAATATAAACTTTAATAAAATATATAAGTAGAAACAAAATAAAATAAAATAAACTTTAATAACATAAATAAAATTTATGAAACTAAAATTATCAAAGTATTTTCTATTCAAAACATTATAAGCAACCTCTAGTATTATTGAAAATAAAAATATATAAAATTGATGCAACTAAAATTATCAAAGTATTTTCTGTTCAAAATCATTAAAAGCAAAAAGAATTGTTCATAAAGAACTTTTTTGTTACAAACTTTAATAGCAAAAAGAATTATCATAAAATAAAATAAATAAGTAATTAGAAACCAAATAAAATAAAATAAATAAGTATTTTGTTGTAAGTAGAAACAAAAGAAAATAAATAAAGCAAAAAAGAAAAGAAAAAACTGGGAAAAATAAAAAATTGCCACCTACTGGGCCACCACGGCGTGAATACGACTAGAAACCCATCCATGGGCCAGGATTCAGGCCCGCAGAAGGTCCAGTAGGCCCACAGGCATAACAGTGTTAGATTTGGCCCATAGGCCTGCAATTCAGAGGAGTTCGAAAGGGAAGAGGCAACCAAGCTTATAAACAGGTGTCGAACGCTCTCAACTAGCGAGGTGGGACTAAACTCCCACCACCACGCCGCTGTGCAAGGCCTTTGGTCCCGGTTGGTAGCACCAACCGAGACTAAAGGAGGGAATTGGTCTCGGTTCGTGGCACCAACCGGGACCAATGCCCCCCCTTTAGTCCCGGTTGGTGCCACCAACTGGGACCAAAGGCCTCTGCTTCCCGCCCTTTGGGCTGCTGAAAAGAGATGTTTGGTCCCGGTTGGTGGCACCAACCGGGACTAAAGGGGGCATTGGTCCCGGTTGGTGCCACGAACCGGTACCAATGCCCTGGGTATATAAGAAAACACAAAGCAGTTTCGACGAAATCCATCACTTCTTCTCCCCCGACGCCCCTGCTCCTCGCCGCCGCCGCCCGACGCCCCAGCTCCACCTTGCCATCGCCGCCGCCACCGACGCCGTCAGGCTGCTCAACGTCGCCGCCGCTGACGCCCTCTGCCCCGACGACGGCGTCGACCCTCGAGCCCCTGCCGGCCCCGACACGCCGCCCACCGTGCCCCACCGCCCCCTGTGAGCAGCAGCCTGCTCCTGCGCCTCTCCCTTGTCCCGCGCCCCTGCCCTGCCCCGCCGGCGCCGGCGCCGGCCCCTCCGCCGTGCCCCTCCGCCCCCGCGCCGTGCTATTAGATTTTTAGATTTTTTAGATGTTTTTAGATGCTATTTTTAGATGTTTTTACATGTTTTTTAGATTATTTTAGTTTATGTTTAGTTTAGTTTAGTTTTAAGATTGGGAAAATTTCAGATGTGTAGTTATATTTATTTAGATGTGTAGTTTTGTATAGAAACTTTATTTTTTTCATATGTACGAAAATGTAGAGTGTAAACGAAAACAAACATATAAGAAAAAACAAAGGAAAAAATGAAGAAGGAAAAGAAACCCGCCCGGCCCGGCCACCACCGCATTTTCATTAAGTGTTTCCACTGAGTCCACGTCGCACCGATCGAGCACCCGCGGTGAAGCAAGTCTTTTTTTAAGGTAGTTCTTTGGTAAAGTGAGGGGGGACGTCGGACATTACATGAGGCGGGGGGGCGTCGGACATTACATGAGGGGGGACGTCAGAAAAAATAAGAAGCGGAAGAAGAAGAAAAAAAAGAGGAGAAGAAGAAGGAATAGATGAGTGGATTTTTTTTCTTCTACTCCTCTATTCCTTCTTCGTCTCCTCTTTTTTTTCTTATTCTTTTATCGGGAATGAGGGTGTCGAGGATCGCCGAGCGGTCGAGGGTCGGGAACTAGGGCAGAGGGTCGAGGGTCACCGAGGGGTCGAGGTTCGTCGAGGGTTCGAGGGGCGAGGGTCGTTGAGGGGTCGAGGGTCGAGGAACACCGAGGGGTTTTGTTGAATCCTTTGACACTAGCTAGACAAACGTGAAGCGTTGCCGAGGCCACCCCAAACCCGGGAGAAGCTAGGTCTGCGTTTACCACTAATATATCCACCTGCTTCATGTTTAGAAAAGTGTATATATGTATGTATGTTCTCTATGTATATATGTTCATATATGCAAAAGTTAGATTTTTAGAAAAGTGAGCACCCCCTCTCGACCGTGATAACTTATACCACGGGAGCACCCCCCGGCCCTCTCGCTCGACCAAAACTCTCGAGGACACCCAAACCCTAGAAAAAACGATGTCGGTCTCCTACCCCCTCCCGCCGCGCCCCTACCCGACAAACTCTCTCGAGGCCACCCAAATTTACCAAGTTAAAAGAGCGTTGTCGTCGAGGCCACCCCAAACCCTTGAAGCATTGTCGAGGCCACCCCAAACCCTTGAAGCGTTGCCGAGGCCACCCCAAACCCTAGAGAAGTAGCGTCGAGGCCACTAATATGATTCCTTATTGTGATTAGCTAGCTAGTTCTACGTTTGCCACTAATATATCCATCTGTCATGTTTGAATAATAATTGCCATGTTGTAAATATTTGCAGAAACTATGGAGCACCCCCGAGACAAAGCAACAGCAGTGGTGTTGGGGGACATAATCGCACAAGGAAGTGATGCCGTCTTGTCGTTTCTCAATGACACCGATGGTCTGGAAGGACAGGGTGAAGAAGCAGGCTATGATTATGATGGCTCTGGTGACCCAATGCCGGTGCAAGAAGGAGACCGTGATGACGGCTCCGGTGACCCAATGCCGGTGCAAGAAGGAGACCGTGATGACGGCTCCGGTGACCGAACCAAGTCCGGCCAGGTATATATATTAGTTAAGCCTGTGCTGACTAGCTAATTGATGCATTCATTGTTTTGGTATGTACACATATTAATTAACTCTTGTCTTTCTTCTTTTTTCTAGCCCTCCGGATCGAGCACAACTTCGGTAAAGAGACGAGGCTCGAAGAAAAAGTTGCGCTCGGATGAAAGGTTTGAGATCACAGCAATCGCGCGCGATGGCATGCCGATTGAACCCATCCGGACAAAGGAAGTATTTGCTGCTCAGTGCGGGGTTCTTGTTAGGGACAAGATCCCCATCAGTATCCACCAATGGTTAAAGCCTAAGAAGGAAGACCCTGAGGTGTCTTATGTCGACGATATGCAGAAAGATGATCTTTGGACCGCGCTGACGGCAAATTTCACCCTACCGCCAGAGGAGGATCCGGAGAAGCCAGTTAAAGAGCAATTGATCAAGTTTCATGCTCTTAAGGAGATGGCAGAACTATTCAGGAGGTGGAAGAATGAGCTGAAAAAATCGTTTGTCGACAAAGAAAAGACACCAGAATTCACCGGCCGGTATGAGAAGATCAGAGATCACTGGCCCGCATTTGTGGCCCACAAGACATCGGACAAGAGTAAGAAGATGTCAGCGACAAACAAGAAAAATGCTGCGAAGAAGAAGCATCACCATCGCACGGGGTCAGGTGGCTACCTCAAAGCCCGGCCGTTGTGTGCCAAGGCTGAGAATGACCTGATTGATAAAGGGGTCAAACCAGAGACATTGAACTGGCCAGACCATTGCCGGACTTAGTTCTTCGGGGTTGGCGGAACCTTGGACCCTGTATCAGGGAAGTGCGTTTGGACGAACGAGCAACTGCGAATACCCGTCACGAGGCTTCAGGAGTATATCGAGGCAGCGCAGCAAGGGACGTTCGTTCCAAATAGAGAGAACGACGAGCTCACAATGGCCCTCGGGAATCCTGAGCACCCTAGATGGACACGAGGCACGCCCGGCTCCATTCCGTGGAAGGCTGGGTTTCCGGATGCGGGCGGTTACAAATGCCAGGAGAGGAGGAAGAAAGTGGAGCATACCCAACTGCAGGCGCTGCACGCAAGGGTACAAGCAATAGAGGAATGAGAAGCAGATCGCAGCAAACAACCTGCCGAAGCTTCCCCCGAAGCTACCCCGTCATCTCGGCAGAGAAGCAGCGTAGCTTCCACCGAGCTGCTTCAGCAGGAGCCTGTCTTCACGGCTCCTGCTAGCTACCCCGTGGATGCTATCACGGAGTCTCAACGTTGCCACCTTATGACGCAATGGATGAAATTGAAAGTCAAGGCGGCTGTTGGCTCTGTTGCACCTCCTGAACCTGGCGCAACCTATCACTGTCGGTCGATTCCAGAAGGATATGCTATGGTGATGGTGGTAGAAATAACGAACGGATTTGAGGACCTCGAGCTTGACCACCCTACGGGTGAAGGGGAGACTCGGCTGGGTTCTTCTCTGAAGACTCCATGCCTTTGGCGGAAGGAGCTCATCAACCTTCCGAACTGGACGCCTCCGCCGCCTCCTCCTCCTCCGGCGAGTCAGGGCACTCCGCCTCCTCCTCCGCCTCCTCCTCCGACGAGTGATCAGGGCACTCAGCCTCCTTCTCTGGCGCGTGGCGGCACTCCCCCTCCTTCTCCGCCTGCGTCGGCGCGCCCGAGCAGCCAGCCTCCTCCTTCTCCGCCTCGTCAGCAAGGGCGGAAGAGACCCGACGACACTCCAGCTGCTACGGCACGTCGTAGTCCTTCTCCGCATCGTAAGAAAGGAAAGAAGACAGCCGCAGCCGCCCCATCTGCTCCAGCGTCTAGCAGTACAGCCAGAGGCGGGAGGCAATACAGATTCGGTCCTTCTCTGAAGACTCCAGAGAAGTTACCATACGAGAGGACCCCGGAGGAAAACGCGAAGATCGTGCGAGCCGAAGTGACGAACTTCTTTGAAGGGGTGAAAGCAAACAAACATCCACCTCCGGAGGAGAAGGTAGATCCGGTGAAAGCGAAGCGCACTCTGGCTGCCTTGACGAAACCACCGAAGTCTCCGCCGAAAGGCAACTATGAGCGCATTATTGAAAGGACATTTATTGAAGCGGGGCGGTCGGGAAGTACTATCAGTGATAAAAGAATGACGAGCTGGGAAAAAAATTGCCCAGCTCGGAGAACAAGCGAACCAATCATGCCCCCCACTCAAGGTGTCTAGCGATATCGTCGCTAATGATCCGAGGATGGTGCCCGGTTATACCAGTCTTGGAGATTACCTGCCCGACGATGTACATTATGATTTCTTGGAGGTGGACAAACACAGATACGAGTACGGGAAGCCTCTCGTCAAAGATGAAAGATCTCTAACAACGATGATGCGAAGATTCCATGATTGGTACATGAAAACCTGCAGAGAGTCTGGGGAGAGGAATATTTTGATGCTGATAGTTAAAGAGGAGCATGACCTTATTGGAATTGAACTGTTGAATGTTCCATTTGAGGAGTTATTCCAGTTTTTCAATCAACATGCCCTCGATAAATTAATGGTCACTTTCTACTGTCTGTAAGTACTACTTCTGTCATTAAGTCTCTATATATAGGTCAGCTCTTTCATTGCATGTATAATTATCCTTACTATATTATGAAGATTGAAGATCGCCGAATTGAAGAAAAGACAAATCGGTGATATTGGGTTCATTAACACAAATCTCATAGATGCATATACGGTTGAATTTAAGGCCAGAGAGACCGAGGCCAACTTGCTACGATCGTTGGTAATAAATGAAAACAAAGATATAATACTCTTTCCTTACAACTTCAAGTGAGTGTTACTGTCTTGTGCATATTCGGTTTCCCTTATTAGTCCAGGTTATAGTAATGTAATTGATGAGTTATGCATGCGTGCGCAGGTTCCACTATATTCTCCTAGAGATTAAGCTTGAGCAGGGACTAGTAACCGTCTTAGACTCGAGACGAAAAGATCCCCAGGAGTATGCGGACATGACTGAAATGCTCGAGAAGTAAGTTAAATCGATCATTATCACACCATATCGGCAACTTCGTTCATTTCCTGATATCAAGTAATTGTTTTCTTTGTCTGGCAGGGTTTGGACAAAATTCACCTCAAAAGCTCCGGGACTGCCGAAGAAGCTGCAATTTAGACATCCGAAAGTAAGTACTACTAGCATGTTCCGCGCATCTCCTAGTGATTCAAGCGCTAGTTTCATAAATACCATTTATAGCATGCTTGCTTATCAGTTTGATTGACCTCTATTTTTTGTAAAGTGGTTGTGGCAGGAAGCCGGGAATAATTACTGTGGATACTACGTTTGCGAGTCCATCCGCCACACGACCTGTGAGCGGGGCTACTCGGACAAACAATATGAAGTGTGTAAATAATAATATTCACAATTTTATTTTATTACCATCATTTGTGTTGAGTTTCATTTATTCATATATATATATATATGTGTGTGTGTGTGTGTATTGACCCCCTTCTTCAAATTAGATGTTTCGGATGCAGGATGAACTCCTACCACCAGATCGTATGCGAGCAATTCAAGAGGAATTGGCGGCATTCTTTCTTGACCATGTGATCGATAAAGACGGAGAATACCATGTGGACCCTGAGTTCATACATAATTAGGAGATTATATTGTAAGATATAATTATATTGTATATATGTAGCCAGTAGCGTCAGATAGATATACGAGAACTTGTTGTTCCACCAATCTCCTGGAGAAGGAGAGGTGGTCGATATCACTTCTCTCTGTATGCATATGTTCATGACGATTTTCTGTTTCCTTCATTTGCTTACTAGCTAGTGTGTCAAGTCCTCTCTATACGTATAATACGTAGCGTCGACCAAGCACGGAGATAAGAGAGGACACTTCTCTCTATTAATTAGCTAGCTAACACAATATATGAAACACCTAAATTAACCCCCCAAAACCCCTAAACCACCCCCTTTCAAAAAAATAATAAGAAAAACCTCAGCTCCTGCCAGCTGCTGACGCGTGGACGCCTATTGGTCCCGGTTGGTGCCACCAACCGGGACCAAAGGGCCTCCTGCCTGGGCTCGCCGCACCGGCCACGTGGAGGCCCATCTGTCCCGGTTCATGTAAGAACCGGGACTAAAGGCCTAGGGCATTAGTAACGACACTTTAGTCCCGGTTCAACAACCAGGACAAATGGCCCTTACGAACCGGGACAAATGGCCCTTTTTCTACTAGTGAGTGCTTAGAGAGATTAGTGATAGAACGAATGATTTTGTAAAGATTAATTTTTGTTTTGAGAGGGGGGACTCAAACTTTGAAATTCACGACATTGCTAAGGCAGCTTCATCACTCCCTTCGGGTCGCATTTGTGGCTAGGGATCCTTCCGGATGTTGCTTGTATTCCATCTGTTGTGAACATTGAATAAAATACCTAGTTCCACCTAAAAAAAAGAGAGAGAAATGGATTTTCTTTTCAGGAAATCCATAAAATGGACAAGTGCTCAAACAAATAAGGACTCCGGCCATTATTGAAGATGAATAGATCGAAAGTCTCCCCGGAAAAATATACTCCTTTCGTTCCTAAATATAAGTCTTTTTAGAGATTCTAATGCGGACTACATATGGAGCAAAATGAGTGAATCTACACTCTAAAATATGTCTATTGAAATCTCTAAAAAGACTTATATTTAGTAACGGAGGAAGTATCAAAGGACTTCAGAAAATTCCAAGAAAAATACAAAAGTGCATAATTTAATACGCCAAAAGAAAGAAAAATAATCCTAGCTAAAAAATAAGGATAAAACTCTTTAAATTTAGATTGGCATTAATTCAAATTAAATCCTCAAAATTTATAAAACTCAATTTATGCTTGTGTAATAGCTTGATTAAACAAATAAATTTTCTGGCCCTACTTTTTCGGAGAACTGATACGTCTCCAACGTATCTATAATTTTTGATTGCTTCATGCTATATTATATTCTGTTTTGGATGATTAATGGGCTTCGTTATACACTTTTATATTATTTTTGGGACTAACCTATTAACCGGAGGCCCAGCCCAGAATTGTTGTTTTTTGCCTATTTCAGAGTTTCGCAGAAAAAGAATATCAAACGGAGTCCAAACAGAATGAAACCTTCGGGAACGTGATTTTCGGAACGAACGTGATCCAGAGGACTTGGATCCTACGTCAAGACATCAACCAGGAGGGCACGAGGTAGGGGCGCGCCCTCCACCCTCGTGGGGCCCACGTTGCTCCACCGACGTACTTCTTCCTCCTATATATACCTACGTACCCCCAAACCAACAGAAGCATCCACGAAAACATAGTTCCACCGCCGCAACCTTCTGTACCCGTGAGATCCCATCTTGGGGCCTTTTCCGGCGTCCTGCCGGAGGGGGCATTGATCACGGAGGGCTTCTACATCAATACCATAGCCTCCTCGATGATGTGTGAGTAGTTTACCTCAGACCTTCGGGTCCAGGTTATTAGCTAGATGGCTTCCTCTCTCTCTTTGGATCTCAATACAAAGTTCTCCACGATTCTCGTGGAGATCTATTCGATGTAATCTTCTTTTGCGGTGTGTTTGTTGAGACCGATGAATTGTGGGTTTATGATCAAGTTTATCTATGAACAATATTTGAATCTTCTCTGAATTCTTTTATGTATGATTGGTTATCTTTGCAAGTCTCTTCGAATTATCAGTTTGGTTTGGCCTACTAGATTGATCTTTCTTTCAATGGGAGAAGTGCTTAGCTTTGGGTTCAATCTTGCGGTGTCCTTTCCCAGTGACAGCAGGGGCAACAAGGCACGTATTGTATTGTTGCCATCGAGGATAACAAGATGGGGTTTATATCATATTGCATGAGTTTATCCCTCTACATCATGTCATCTTACTTAAAGCGTTACTCTGTTCTTTTGAACATAATAACTAGATGCATGCTGGATAGCGGTCGATGTGTGGAGTAATAGTAGTAGATGCAGGCAGGAGTCGGTCTACTTGTCGCGGATGTGATGCCTATATACATGATCATACCTAGATATTCTCATAACTATGCTCAATTCTATCAATTGCTCAACAGTAATTTGTTTACCCACCGTAATACTTATGCTCTCGAGAGAAGCCACTAGTAAAACCTATGGCCCCCGGTTCTATTTTCCATCATATTGATCTCCCGTCAACAAGCTATTTTTGGCACCGTTTATTTTGCAATCTTTACTTTTAATCTTTATCATAAAATACCAAAAATATTATGTTATCATATCTCAGTTTCGTAAGTGACCGTGAAGGGATTGACAACCCCTTTATTGCGTTGGTTGCGAGGATTTTATTTGTTTGTGTAGGTGCGAGGGACTCGTGCGTGGCCTCCTACTGGATTGATACCTTGGTTCTCAAAAACTGAGGGAAATACTTACACTGCTTTACTGCATCACCCTTTCCCCTTCAAGGGAAAACCAACGCAGTGCTCAAGAGGTAGCAAGAAGGATCTCTGGCGCCGTTGCCGGGGAGGCCTACACCAAGTCAAGTCAAGATTTGACTCCCGACAACGAGCCATTTCTGGCGCCGTTGCCGGGGAGTCTACGCAAAAGTCAACATACCAAGTACCCATCACAAACCCTTATCTACCGCATTACCTTATTTGCCATTTTCCTCTCGTTTTCCTCTCCCCCACTTCACCCTTGCCATTTTATTCGCCCTATCTTTTCCGTTCGCCTCTTTTTGCGTGCTTCTTGTTTGCTCATGTGTTGGATTGCTTGCTTGTCACGATGGCTCTACCTAGATTTGGTGATCTTCACCTTAAAAGATTAGAAGAGATCGAAAGCAACGTCAGGAGTTTTATGGTCTTACAATTTGAGCATAATAATTTCTTTAGAAACGAGCTTAAGGAACAAAAAAGCTTTATGGGTTATATGAATAAAGAGCTCGATGATATGTCTAAAGAATTTCATGGTTTGAAATCTTAGATTGCTCATCTTGAGAAGTTAATAGCTGAAGTTTCGGATAAGCAGGCCACCTTAGTTAATAAGATGGCCGCTAAGCCGGAATTTTTTTGGGAAAATAAAGAAGATCTATAAGTTATTGATGTGTCCCCGATTAAATCTTTGTTTTGCAAAATATGAATCTTGATAATGATGGGACTGAATATGATCCACCTTTACCTAGAAGGCGTTCCAAAAATTCGGAGTTTTTAGATCTTGATGCAAAAATTGGTAAAAGTGGGATTGAAGAGATCAAAACTCTAGATATTAATGAACCCACTATTTTGGATTTCAAGGATTTTAATTATGATAATTGCTCTTTGATAGATTGTATTTCCTTGTTGCAATCCGTGCTAAATTCTCCACATGCTTATAGTCAAAATAAAGCCTTTACCAAACATATCGTTGATGCTTTGATGCAATCTTATGAAGAAAAACTTGAGTTGGAAGTTTCTATCCTTAGAAAACTTTATGATGAGTGGGAACCTACTATTAAAATTAAAATTAAAGATCAGGAATGCTATGCTTTGTGTGATTTGGGTGCTAGTGTTTCCACGATTCCAAAAACTTTGTGTGATTTGCTAGGTTTCCGTGATTTGATGATTGCTCTTTAAACTTGCACCTTGCGGATTCCACCATTAAGAAACCTATGGGAAGAATTAATGATGTTCTTATTGTTGCAAATAGGAATTATGTGCCCGTAGATTTTATTGTTCTTGATATAGATTGCAATCCTTCATGTCCTATTATTCTTGTTAGACCTTTCCTTAGAACGATTGGTGCAATTTTTCATATGAAGGAAGGGAATATTAGATTCCAATTTTCGTTAAGGAAAGGCATGGAACACTTCCCTAGAAAGAAAATAAAATTACCTTATGAATCTATTACGAGAGCCACTTATGGATTGCCTACCAAAGATGGCAATACCTAGATCTATCCTTGCTTTTATGCCTAGCTAGGGGCGTTAAACGATACGCTTGTTGGGAGGCAACCCAATTTTATTTTTAGTTTTTTGCTTTTTGCTTCTGTTTAGGAATAAATCTTTGATCTAGCCTCAGGTTAGATGTGTTTTCATGTTTTAATTAGTGTTTGTGCCAAGTTAAACCTCTAGGATCTTCTTGGATAATAGTTATTTGATCTTGCTAAAAATTCCAGAAACTTTATGTTCATGAAAATAATTGTTAAAAATCACCAGAACGTGATAAAATATTGATTCCAATTGCTGCTGATCAATAAACAAATTTTCTAGTTCGTCCTATTTTTCCTGAATTTTTGGAGTTCCATAAGTTTGCGTTAGTTACAGATTACTACAGACTGTTCTGTTTTTGACAGATTCTTTTCGTGTGTTGTTTGCTTATTTTGATGAATCTATGGCTAGTAAAATAGTTTATAAACCATAGAGAAGTTGGAATACAGTAGGTTTAACACCAATATAAATAAATAATGAGTTCATTAAAGTACCTTGAAGTTGTGTTTTGTTTTCTTTCGCTAACGGAGCTCACGAGATTTTCTGTTAAGTTTTGTGTTGCGAAGTTTTCAAGTTTTGGGTAAAAGATTCGATGGATTATGGAACAAGGAGTGGCAAGAGCCTAAGCTTGGGGATTCCCATGGCACCCCAAGATAATCTAAGGACACCAAAAAGCCAAAGCTTGGGGATGCCCCGGAAGGCATCCCCTCTTTCGTCTACTTCCATCGGTAACTTTACTTGGAGCTATATTTTTATTCACCACATGATAAGTGTTTTGCTTGGAGCGTCTTGTATGATTTGAGTCTTTGCTTTTTAGTTCACCACAATCATCTTTGCTGTACACACCTTTTGAGAGAAACACACATGATTCGGAATTTATTAGAATACTCTATGCGCTTCACTTATATCTTTTGAGCTGTATAGTTTTTGCTCTAGTGCTTCACTTATATCTTTTAGAGCACGGTGGTGGATTTGTTTTATAGAAACTATTATTCTCTCATGCTTCACTTATGTTATTTTGAGAGTCTTAAACAGCATGGTAATTTGCTTAAATTGGGAAATTAATCCTAATATGCTAAGTATTCGAGACTAGTAAAAAACTTTCTTATGAGTGTGCTGAATACTAAGAGAAGTTTGATGGTTGATGATTGTTTTGAGATATGGAGGTAGTGATATTAAAGTTGTGCTAGTTGAGTAGTTGTGAAATTGAGAAATACTTGTGTTGAAGTTTGCAAGTCCTGTAGCATGCACGTATGGTAAACGTTATGTAACAGATTTGAAACATAAGGTGTTCTTTGATTGTCTTCCTTATGAGTGGCGGTCGGGGACGAGCGATGGTCTTTTCCTACCAATCTATCCCCCTAGGAGCATGCGCGTAATGCTTGGTTTTTGATGACTTGTAGATTTTTGCAATAAGTATATGAGTTCTTTATGACTAATGTTGAGTCCATGGATTATACGCACTCTTACCCTTCCATCATTGCTAGCCTCTTCGGTATCGTGCATTGCCCTTTCTCACATTGAGAGTTGGTGCAAATTTCGCTGGTGCATCCAAACCCTGTGATATGATACGCTCTGTCACACATAAACCTTCTTATATCTTCCTCAAAACAGCCACCATATCTACCTATTATGGCATTTCCATAGCCATTCCGAGATATATTGCCATGCAACTTTCCACCGTTCCGTTTATCATGACACGTTCATCATTGTCATATTGCTTTGCATAATCATGTAGTTGACATCGTATTTGTGGCAAAGCCACCGTTCATAGTTTTTCATACATGTCACTCTTGATTCATTGCTATCCCGGTACACCGCCGGAGGCATTCATATAGAGTCGTACTTTGTTCTAGTATCGAGTTGTAATCATTGAGTTGTAAATAAATAGAAGTGTGATGACTATCATTCATAGAGTATTGTCCCCAAAAGAAAGAAAAAAAAGAGGAAGGCCAAATAAAAAAAGGAAGGCCCCCAAAAAAGGGACAATGCTACTATCCTTTTTTCCACACTTATGCTTCAATGTAGCACCATGATTTTCATGATAGAGAGTCTCTTGTTTTGTCACTTTCATATACTAGTGGGAATTTTTCATTATAGAACTTGGCTTGTATATTCCAACGATGGTCTTCCTCAAATGCCCTAGGTCTTCGTGAGCAAGCAAGTTGGATGCACACCCACTTAGTTTCTTTTGTTGAGCTTTCATGCATTTATAGCTCTAGTGCATCCGTTGCATGGCAATCCCTACTCCTTGCATTAACATCAATCGATGGGCATCTCCATAGCCCGTTGATTAGCCGCGTTGATGTGAGACTTTCTCCTTTTTTGTCTTCTCCACATAACCCCCATCATTATATTCTATTCCACCCATAGTGCTATATCCATGGCTCACGCTCATGTATTGCGTGAAGGTTGAAAAAGTTTGAGATTACTAAAGTATGAAATAATTGCTTGGCTTGTCATCGGGGTTGTGCATGATGAGAGCATTCTTGTGTGACGAAAATGGAGCATGACTAAACTATATGATTTTGTAGGGATGAACTTTCTTTGGCCATGTTATTTTGAGAAGACATAATTGCTTAGTTAGTATGCTTGAAGTATTATTATTTTATGTCAATATTAAACTTTTATCTTGAATCTTTCGGATCTGAATATTCATACCACAATTAAGAGGGTTACATTAAAAAATTATACCAAGTAGCATTCCACATCAAAAATTCTGTTTTTATCATTTACCTACTCGAGGACGAGCAGGAATTAAGCTTGGGGATGCTTGATACGACTCCAACGTATCTATAATTTTTGATTGCTTCATGCTATATTATATTCTGTTTTGGATGTTTAATGGGCTTTATTATACACTTCTATATTATTTTGGGACTAACCAATTAACCGGAGGCCTAGCCCAGAATTGTTGTTTTTTGCCTATTTCAGAGTTTCGCAGAAAAAGAATATCAAACGGTGTCCAAACGGAATGAAACCTTCGGGAACGTGATTTTTGGAACAAACGTGATCCATAGGACTTGGACCCTACGTCAAGAAAGCAATCACGAGGTAGGGGGCGCGCCTACCCCCCTAGGCGTGCCCTCCACCCTCGTGGGGCCATGTTTCTCCACCGACGTACTTCTTCCTCCTATATATACCTACGTACCCCCAAACCAACAGAAGCATCCACGAAAACCTAATTCCACCGCCGCAACCTTCTATACCCGTGAGATCCCATCTTGGGGCCTTTTCCGGCGTCCTGCCGGAGGGGGCATTGATCACGGAGGGCTTCTACATCAACACCATAGCCTCTTCGATGATGTGTGAGTAGTTTACCTCAGACCTTCGGTTCCATAGTTATTAGCTAGATGGCTTCTTCTCTCTCTTTGGATCTCAATACAAAGTTCTCCACGATTCTCGTGGAGATCTATTCGATGTAATCTTCTTTTGCGGTGTGTTTGTTGAGACCGATGAATTGTGGGTTTACGATCAAGTTTATCTATGAACAATATTTGAATCTTCTCTGAATTCTTTTATGTATGATTGGTTATCTTTGCAAGTCTCTTCGAATTATCAGTTTGGTTTGGCCTACTAGATTGATCTTTCTTGCAATGGGAGAAGTGCTTAGCTTTGGGTTCAATCTTGCGGTGTCCTTTCCTAGTGACAGCAAGGGCAGCAAGGCACGAATTGTATTGTTGCCATCGAGGATAACAAGATGGGGTTTATATCATATTGCATGAGTTTATCCCTCTACATCATGTCATCTTACTTAAAGCGTTACTCTGTTCTTTTGAACATAATACTCTAGATGCATGCTGGATAGCGGTCGATGTGTGGAGTAATGGTAGTAGATGCAGGCAGGAGTCGGTCTACTTGTCGCGGACGTGATGCCTATATACATGATCATACCTAGATATTCTCATAACTATGCTCAATTCTATCAGTTGCTCAACAGTAATTTGTTTACCCACCGTAATACTTATGCTCTCGAGAGAAGCCACTAGTGAAACCTATGGCCCCGGGGTCTATTTTCCATCATATTGATCTCCCCTCAACAAGCTATTTTTGGCACCGTTTATTTTGCAATCTTTACTTTTAATCTTTATCATAAAAATACCAAAAATATTATCTTATCATATCTATCAGATCTCACTTTCGTAAGTGACCGTGAAGGGATTGACAACCCCTTTATTGCGTTGATTGCGAGGATTTTATTTGTTTGTGTAGGTGCGAGGGACTCGTGCGTGGCCTCCTACTGGATTGATACCTTGGTTCTCAAAAACTGAGGGAAATACTTATGCTGCTTTACTACATCACCCTTTCCTCTTCAAGGGAAACCAACGCGGTGCTCAAGAGGTAGCAAGAACTTTTTAAACATTTCGAAAATCAGGATGTTACACGGTGCCTTTTTGTGGTCTGCGGCAAAGTAATGCTCTTCTTTTCAATGTATGAACTAGTTTAAGGACATGGAGTATATGCCCCCGAGCTCAAATGCTCCCTCATGAACAGGAAAATCGGAAAATATAGTAAATAAATTCAAAAAAATCTGATTTTTTTACGGTAAACTTTGACAAATGTTTTGCCTGCTTGCAAAATTTCAGCACGAAATAACATTCGTGGAAGTTGTGGCAAAAAAACAAAATCGATGTTCCAGAAATGCTAGTTTTGAACACATTTTGGAGTGTTGATTTTGTTTCTTTTGCCACGCCTTCCACGAATGTCATTTCGTGCTGAAATTTTGCAAGCGCACAAAACATTTGTCAAGCTTTATCACAAAAAAATGTCAGATTTTTTTTGAAATTTTTAACTATTTTTTCGATTTTACTATTCATGCGGGTGCATTTGAGCTCGGAACCAGAATAGTACTTTCGCTAGTTTATGATGAATAATGTTCTTTAGATAAAAAGACAATTCCTACTCTGCATAACAATCTTATTATGATGCGTATGTTTGAAAATGTAGTACAAACAAAGTATATCTTTAATTTAAATATGTACAATCAATGGAAAAGAATGGCATTTATATTGCGTCTAATGTTTTGTGGGCTTCAAATTTGTAGAAAATGAAAGAAGTTGATATGCAAACTCATTTTGTAAGAAAATCTATACCAAACCGTGAAATTTTAGGTGTCATGTGCACTAGAGACAAATTGCCGGGATTTATTTCTTCTTCTAGTGCACATGAACATGAAATTTATTTATTTTATTTGGATGAATTTTACTAATTTAAATTTGCATCTCAACTTTTGCGACAAAACACTATGGATTTTAGATGCATTGATAACTTTTGATCATTTTTGCACCTGTGCAATTTTCGCGTTCATGTGTATTTTTGATCATTTTTGGTCGGTTGTGATAATCCTGTGAAGCAATAAACCCATAAACCAGGCAATGAGCTCATAAGTGGGTTGCAGTTTCCTGTCTAATATTGCAAATGGGGCAAATGGGGTTATGAGTCTGCCTCCTTTCTTTTTTGCCTCCTTTTAGCAAGATTATCCCAAGCAAGCCATCTTGGAATTCCAAAAGACGAGTGCCGCCGCGGAATGTAGGCGCACAACATAATCTGCGCCGCTGTAGTTTCCTACACCTCCGTCCAACGCGGTGGAATGGAACTGGTGGAACCTGTCCAACACAAATGCCAGAAGACTCTGCTGTCGTGGTCTTAACTAAACAACTTCCTTCCAGAGCAATTTACTTTGCATGATGTAATACGTAGTAGTTCACTTGCTGTGACTTCAGTAGTTTGCAAAAGGGTGTGTCTAGGATTCATCTAGATGTGACATAACTATGTCACATCTAAGTATGACATCACCCCCACATCAAGAGAAAAACAAACTTGCCTAGACTTATTGTTTATTTGTTTTGATTTTTTTTATTAGGCTGTGCATCTCCAGTCCAACCCAACAACTTCCATCCCCCGACCTGGGCTTTATTTATGTTGGCTTCGATTGATAGAGCCTCGCTGGTACTCTTTCGATCAGGAATAAAAGCAAGAACTGACGCGTTGCCTGTGCACCTAGTTTTTGTTTTTTTTTCTGTGTTGGATCTAATATTTCTGCAAACCACACTTGCGCAGGCATTCATCTTATCCACTAGCTTAGCTGCTCGTCACTTGCCTTTGCATGTATGCATACACACGATTACAATCATTCCTTACAAATTCAAAAAAGTTAGCGAATACAAAAAAAATGTTTGTGAACTTAAAAATTGTTCATTTCTTTTAAATAAAACACATTTTAAATCATGATTTTTTACAGAGTACATAATTTTAAGAAAATGTTCATGAATTTGTATTAAAAAAAAGATGAAAACGATAAAAAAAATCTATTTTTTTTTTAAAAATGTGGAGACACTCGACAAACACACACCCCTAGTTGCGAGTCGATGGTTGAGATGTAACTGGGGACACTCGACAAACACACGACCCCCCTTAGTTGCAAGTCGATGGTCGGCTTGCAACTAGGTTCCACAAGAAAACACACACACCCTGAGTGGTGAGTCGATGGTTGACTTGCAACTAGGGGCCCTCGTCAAACACACATTGACAACGCCCCCGTAGTTGCGAGTCGATGGTTAACTTGCAACTAAGGCCCTCGACAAACACACACAACCCCTAGTTGCGAGTCGATTGTTGACTTGCAACTAGGGACCCATAGAAACACACTTCCCCTCCCCCTCCCCTCAATTGTGAGTCGATGGTTGACTTGCAACCGGGGGCCCTCAACAAACACACACACCCCTAGTTGCAAGTCGTTGGTCGGCTTGCAACTGGTGGCCCTCGACTAACACACATAGACACCGCCCCCCAGTTGCGAGTCAATGGTTGACATGCAACTGGGGGCCCTCCACACACACACACACACACACACACCCCTACTTGCGAGTCGATGGTTGACATGCAACTGGGGACACTCGACAAACACATGCACCCTTAGTTGCAAGTCGATGGTTGGCTTACAACTAGGTTCCACAATAAAAGACACACACCTTGAGTTGCGAGTCGATGTTCGACATGTAACTGGGGACCGTAGAAACACACTTCCCCTCCCCCTCCCCCAGTTGCGAGTCGATGGTCGACATGCAACTCGGGACCCTCGACAAACACACACACACACACACACACCTCCTACTTGCGAGTCAATGGTTGACATGCAGCTGGGGACACTCGAGAAACACATACACCCTTAGTTGCGAGTCGATGGTCCAATTGCAACTAATTCCACAATAAAACACACACACACACCCCTAGTTGCGAGTCGATAGTCGGCATGCAATTGGGGGTCCCGACAAAACAAAAACACCCTCCTAGTTGGGAGTCGATGGTCGGCTTGCCACTGGGGACCCTCGACAAACACACACACACACCCCTTAGTTGCGAGTCGATGGTCGACATGCAACTGAGGACCCTCGACAAAACACACACACCCCTAGTTGCGAGTCAATTTTTGACATGTAACTGCGGATCCTCGATAAAATACACATACCCTCCTAGTTGCGAGTTGATGGACGGCTTGCAACTAGGGGCCACAACAAAACACACACACCCTAGTTGCGAGTCATTGGTCGGCTTGCAACTAGGGGCCCTCGACAAACACACACAGACACCGCCCCCTGGTTGCGAGTCGATGGTCGGCTTGCAACTGGGGACCCTTGACAAACACACACACATCTTTAGTTGCGAGTCGATGGTCGACATGCAGCTGGGGACCCTCGACAAAACACACCCCCTAGTTGCGAGTCGGTTGTTGACATGCAACTGCGGACCCTCAACAAAACACACACACACCCTCCTAGTTGCGAGTCGATCGTCGGCTTGCAACTAGGGGCCACGACAAAACACACACACACCCTAGTTGCGAGCCGTTGGTTAGCTTGCAATGGGGGGCCGTTGACAAACACACACAGACACCGCCCCCAGTTGCGCGTCGATGGTTGACATGCAACTAGGGGCCCTCGACAAACACACACACACCTCTAGTTGCGAGTCGATGGTCGGCATGCAACTGGGGACCCTCAACAAACAAACACACATCCTTAGTTGCGAGTTGATGGTCGACATGCAGCTGGGGACCCTTGACAAAACACACCCCCTAGTTGCGAGTCGATTGTTAACATGCAACTGCGGACCCTCGACAAAACACACACACCCTCCTAGTTGCGAGTCGATGGTTGGCTTACAACTAGGGACCACGACAAAACACACACACCCTAGTTGCGAGTCGTTGGCCAGCTTGCAACTGGGGGCCGTTGACAAACACACACAGACACCGCCCCCAGTTGCACGTCGATGGTTGACATGTAACTAGGGGCCCTCGACAAACACACACACACACACACACACACACACCTCTAGTTGCGAGTCGATGATCGGCATGCAACTGGGGACCCTCAACAAACACACACTCCCCTAGTTGCGAGTCGATGGTTGACATGCAACTAGGTTCCACAATTAAACACACACTCCCCTAGTTGCAAGTCGATGGCCGGCTTGCAACTGGGGACCCTCGACAAACAAACACATCCCTAGTTGCGAGTCGATGCTCAGGTTGCAACTGGGGACCTTCGACAAACACACACCCCTAGTTGCGAATCGATGGTTGACATGCAACTGTGGACCCTCGACACACACACACACCCCCTAGTTGCGAGTCCATGGTCGGCATGCAACTGGGGGCCTCGACAAACACACACACCCTAGTTGTGAATCGATGTTCGGCTTGCAACAGGGCACCCTTGACAAACAAACACACCTTTAGTTGCGAGTTGATGGTCGTCTTGCAATTGGGGACCCTCGACAAACACACACACCTTTAGTTGCGAGTCAATGGTCGGCTTGCAACTAGGGACCCTCGACAAACACGCACATCCCTAGTTGCGAGTCGATGGTCGGGTGGCAACTGGGGACCTTCGACAAACACACACCCCTAGTTTTGTGAGTCGATGGTTGACATGCAACTGTGGACCCTCGACAAACACACACACATCCCTTGTTACGAGTCCATGGTCGGCATGCAACTGGGGGCCTCGACAAACACACACCCCTTAGTTGCGAGTTGATGGTTGGCTTGCAGCTGGGGACCCTCGACACACACACACACACACACACCTTTAGTTGCGAGTCGATGGTCGGCTTGCATCTGGGGGCACCGACAAACACACACACCCTAGTTGCGAATCGATGTTCGGCTTGCAACAGGGCACCCTTGACAAACAAACACTCCCCTAGTTGCGAGTCGATGGTCGACATGCAACTAGGGGCCTCGACACACACACACACACACACACACACACAGACACCCCTAGTTGTGAGTCGATGTTCGGCTTGCAACTGGGGACCCTCGAGAGACACACACACCTTTAGTTACGAGTGGATGGTCGGCTTGCAACTGGGGGCACCGAAAAATACACACCCCAGTTGCAAGTTGCATGTCAAAAATGACAAACACATACACCCCGCTTTGGCGGAGGTAATATGCGGGTCAAGGATGGGCATATAACTGGGTCGAGCGAGTTGCATGTCAACAGTGGAGATGAAACTGAGTCGGTGTCATGCAAGTTATGCGGGAGAGGGTGATCCTGCAGTTGCGTGTTTGATGGTGCACGTGCAACGACAAACACTTACATATGTACAAACAAAGTTGTAATCCTGTTGAAGACATGCTGTTGCACCCAGGGATGATGCTTGCAGTTGTGCGTCTAGTAGGAGACACGCAAATGCCCTGCCAACAAAACACTTTCATCCTTTAAGTAGCAGTCGCACTGAAGATGAGCGAACTTGCACTTGTTGTGTGGTGATCGACATGCAATTGGCACTAAAAAATCATGAGTTTAAACAAATATTAATTTACATTGCAGAAATGAAAAACAAGAAAACAATAAAGGAAAACGAAAACCAAAGAATAGAAAACCGAACAAAAACTGATAAAAAAGCAAACAGAAAAAAATCTTTAGTAGTTTTTTAGACAAACAAATCTGTAGTATTTTTTCTTAGAGCACAGCGATCGTAACGAGCGCGTCATGGCTTCGATTCCCAGTTCTATCACCTTTTTAACGTTTCTACTAAACAAGAGAGAACTAGCATGGGCCGGCCCAACTTGGACTGCTGCAGGCGCCCGTTTGCAAATTGCACTGTAAGGGGCGCCTGCAGCGCCAAATAGGATTCACCGGGACGATCACCTGGTGTGAGTTTTAAAGACAAACAAGATCTGACAGCCCTGAACTTATATGTCACTTAGATGTGACATCCTTAAATATTGTGAGTTAGCAATTCTATTTTAAATAAATATAAAAATATGAAAAGAAATAGAAAAAGAAAAGACAATCTAGATGGGAATTAGCAAATCTAGAAAAATGAAAATAGAGGTATTTAAAATAAAAATAAAAAATAAAAACAAGATAAATCACAAATTTTGTAAAACAATGAAAAAATAAAAATAAAAAAAGAAATGGAAAAAGAATAACAAAAAAAGAAAGGGATGCAAATAAATTGAAAATTGAAAAACAAATCATCAAAAAAGCAAAGAGAAAAAGCAAAAAAAATGGTGGTAAACTTCTAGCCATAAACTGGGACATGAGAGGCGTATAAAACGGCTGACCCTTAAGTAAATGCCGTGCCACACCTACACTTCGTTGCAAAAGGAACAGACCCCCAACGAAAACAGCCACACGAACAGACAAAATCAGCAGGTATCCACACCACTGTGCATGCCGGTGTAACAGTCAGAGAGAAAAAGAATAAGACAGCCCATGTAACAAATGGAAGCTCATCTTCCTGAACAAGAAAACAGGCCGACAGGGGACAACGAGATGAGGGACAAATCACGTGATCAACCCCTGCGCGAATTTTAAAGTAAACAAATCCAACAGTTGTAGACTTAGACGTGAGATAACTAAATTTCATCTAGATGTGACTTAGCAAATCCGTTTGCAAAAGGGTCGTCAGCAGAAAAACCGGATCCTATTTTGAAGCTCCGAATGGAACCTACTTCAGGATCAGAAGGTACAGTGACCAGCACTGTAGAGGTTTCACTGGCCCGTTTCACTGACCCCAGACTCGACAGTTTGGACTGCGCCTCTTCCGTCGTCGAAGAGAAGCCAACGGCGAACAGAATCACCACCTTCTTCAGCACCAATGCGGTCTCAAAGAAGTATTTGAGGAAGGCGATCTCAGCTCGCCCCCCTCGGAAATCATGGAAAACCAGCAGCTTGATGCGCGACCGAATGCACTCTATCACACCACACTCATGCCAGAACTTTAGGTTCAGCTTGCCAGTGGACCGATCGGTTTTCGCAGACTGAAAATTTGATCAGTCAAATGTACATGCAGTTCATCAGCTACTGATAGCACCATGGCGCAGACGGAAGACAAAAGAAGCTTCGGGGACTTCACCTTGATGTGGAGCGTCTCAACATTCGGAAAGCACCTGAGGACATTGGGAACCATCTTGGCATGGTTGCGGACTCCGAAACGCACCTCCAAAGCCAGTATCCCCACACTTGGTACCATGGTGCTCGGGCTCACCCTTGCCCCAGCCTGCAATTGCAAATCACAAATGCACCCAATTCAGAGAAGGAAGATGCCAAATTCACATTTACCGCGTAGGAATTTGTTTACATTGAGCGAATGGAAAGACGAGGCACCCGCACCTTGATGATGGTGTTGCCGACCTCTAGGACGTGTCCTGGGTCCAACTCCAAGTATCCTAACATGTGCAGCTTGGGGGCATGGCCAATCTTCACCTTGGTGCGGTTGCCATCATGGTCTTCAGGGCTCCAGCCTCCCGACTGGATGAGCCGCTCAAGGCATGGCGCGTCCACCACGAAGATTTCTTCAACCCAGCACCCGATGATCTGCACGCGCCGGAGGCTTTGGCTGACAAGGCGGATGCAATGCTCGAACATCTCCCCTTCGAGACAGAGCGTCTCCAGCACGGGGCTCCTGTCGAGGATGAAGTCCAAATCACTGATGCTCTTCATGATGACGTTGCAGAGCCCGAGCTCAAGGAGGTTTGGGAAGCAGGTGGCGCGCGGGAGGTCGGCCGTGACGGGGAAAACCCAGAGGCCGAGGTAGAGGCGGGTGAGGGTTTCCATGCCTAAGAAAGTGGAGGGGAGAAAGATCTCGAGTGGCCACGGGCGGTTGACGAGGACGAGTTCCTGGATGCCCTTGCCGGCGACGGTCTGGAGCCAGCCCGCGAGCAGAGGGGACTCGGTGAGGTGGACGCAGCGGAAGGGGCCCGGGTGCGCGGCGAGGACGCGGGAGACGGCGCAGGTGACGCGCTGCGCGTATGCGGTGCCCGCGGGGTGGACGTGAGAGTCGACGAGGACGAGCGGGGCGGAGCGCCAGACCCCGCGCCAGCGCCGGGAGAGCGCCGCGGTGCGCGCGGCGTCCTTGACGGGGATGCGGGAGACGATGTTGCCGAGGAGCGCGTCGGGGAGGCGGCTCAGGCGGTCGACGGAGTCGCCGGGGAGGAGAGCGAAGAGGCGAGCGTCGGCCGTCACGGGCGGCTCCGGGAGGGCGTAGTGGGTGTAGGAGAGGAAGCCCTCCACCTCAGCCGGGTCAAGGCCCAGGTGCCGGAACATCGCCGCTATCACCGGATTCAAGGGAAGGGCTGGCACCCCGGTATCCATGGCCGTCGCCGGAAGCGCCGCGGCGGGGATGAGGGTTTTGAGCGGCGCGTGCTCTCTGGAGTGGAGTGGAGTGGAACGGCGGAGGAGAGGGGAAATTGCTTCGGAGCCGTGGGACCAACTGTCCTGGGACTAGTGGGCTTTGAGAGGATTCCGGGAAAGATCCATCGAACCCTTAAAAAAAATAAAAAATACGCCGGTTTTATTTGAGGGGCTTGCCAACAATAAAATTGTACAATTAATTTTTTTAAGGGTTTGTGCAATATAAACGCTCGCAGAGATACAAGCTGGGTCATGGGATCCATCGCCAAACTGATGCACTCGGACTAGGAGGCCCACCAAACTTCTATCTCTCTGTGTTTCGCAGCTCCCCTCTCGTTTCGGCCAAGCCTTATTCAGCGTCTTCAACGCCTATTACATCGTTATTCGCAAACGGACGCACACACTGACACACATATTAAAAATATACCCTAGAGGCAATAAGAAATTGGTTATTATCATATTTCCTTATTCAAGATAAAGGTTTATTATTCATGTTAGAATTGTAACCGTAAACTTAAATACATGTGTGAATACATAAACAAATAATATGTCCCTAGTAAATCTCTACTAGACTAGCTCGTTGATCAAAGATGATTAAGGCTTCCTAACCATGGACATGAGTTGTCATTTGATAACGGAATCACATCATTAGAAGAATGATGTGATGGACAAGACCCAACTGTAAACTTAGCAGTTGATCGTATCAGTTTATTGTTATAGTTTTCTTCACGTCAAGTATCTATTCTTAAGACCATGAGATCGTGCAACTCCCTGACACCATAGGAATACTTAGTGTGTATCCAAACGTCACTTCGTAACTAGGTGATCATAAAGGTGCTCTACAGGTATCATCAAAGGTGTTTGTTGGGTTGGCACGGATCGAGACTGGGATTTGTCACCCCGTGTGACGGAGAGATATCTCTAGGCCCTCTCAGTAATAGAACATCGTAAAGAGCTTGCAAGCGATGTGCCTAATGAGTTAGTCACGACATCTTGTATTACGGAAGGAGTAAAGAGACTTGCCGGTAACGAGATTGAACTAGGTATGGAGATATCGACGATCAAATCTCGGGCAAGTAACATATCACCGAACAAAGAGAATTGCATATGGTATTAACCAAATCCTTGACATCGTGGTTCAACCGATACAAGATCTTCATGGAATATGTATGAACCAATATGCGCATCTAGGTCCTGCTATTGGTTATTGACCGGAGAGGTGTCTCGGTCATGACTACATGATTCCCGGACCCGCTGGGTTGCACGCTTAATGTTTGTTTGACGCTAGAGTAGTATTGTGATATTTGATGATTGGTAACCGAATGTTGTTCGGAGTACCGGATGAGATCCCGGTCGTCACGAGGAGTCTCGGAAAGGTCGAGAGGTGAAGATTTATATATGTGAAGTCATACTTTGGGTTTCAGAAAAAGGTGCAATTTTTTCGGTATTGTACCTGGATGCTTCCAGAAGGTTCCAGAGGATTCCGGAGGGGTCTTGAAGTCCACAAGTGGGTCCATGATACTTCCATTTTGCTTCATGTTTACCTACTATTATTTATGATGTTTTAATGCATAATAATGATTTTTGGAGTAATTCTAATGCCTTTTCTCTCATAATATGCAAGGTACACACAAAGAGGGAGAATTCCGGCACCTGGAAATATGGACCTGGAAAAGCTACGTCAGGCCACCTATTCTGCGCAGCTCCAAATGGGTTGAAACTTTACAGGGAATTTTATGGAATAAATAAGAAATACTGGAGCAAATAACCACCAGAGGGGTGCCACCTGGTGAGCACAAGACACCAAGGCGCGCCCTGGTGGGTTGTGCTCAGCCCAGCCGACCTCCGGTGCCCCTCTTCTGGTATATAAGTCAATTTGACCTAGAAAAAATAGGAGAGGACTTTCGGGACGGAGCACCGCCGTCTCGAGGCGGAACTTGGGCAGGAGCACTTTTGCCCTCCGGCGGAGCGATTCCACCGGGGGAACTTCCCTCCCGGAGGGGGAAATCATCATCATCATCACCAACAACTCTCCCATCTTGGGGAGGGCAATCTCCATCAACATCTTCAACAGCACCATCTCCTCTCAAACCCTAGTTCATCTCTTGTGTTCAATCTTTGTACCAGAACTATAGATTGGTGCTTGTGGGTGACTAGTAGTGTTGATTACATCTTGTAATTGATTACTATATGGTTTATTTGGTGGAAGATTCTATGTTCAGATCCAATATGCTATTTAATACCCCTCTGATCTTGAGCATGATTATCATTTGTGAGTAGTTACTTTTGTTCTTGAGGTCACGGGATAAATCCTGTCGCAAGTAATCATGTGAACTTGATATGTGTTCGATATTTTGATAGTATGTATGTTGTGATTCCCTTAGTGGTGTCATGTGAATGTCGACTACATGACACTTCACAATATTTGGGCCTAAGGGAATGCATTGTGGAGTAGTTATTAGATGATGGGTTGCGAGAGTGACAGAATCTTAAACCCTAGTTTATGCGCTATTCCGTAAGGGACCGATTGGATACAAAATTTTAATGCTATGGTTAGAATTTATTCTTAATACTTTTCTCGTAGATGTGTGCGATGGGGTTAATCATAAGTAGGAGGTTTGTTCAAGTAAGAACATCACCTAAGCACCGGTCCACCCACATATTAAATTATCAAAGTAGCGAACACGAATAGAACCAACATGATGAAAGTGACTAGATGAAATCCCCGTGTATCCTCAAGAACGCTTTGCTTACTATAAGAGACTGTTTTGGCCTGTCCTTTGCGTGAAAGGGATTGGGCTACTGATACGTCTCCAACGTATCTACTTTTCCTAACACTTTTCCTCTTGTTTTGGACTCTAATTTGCATGATTTGAATGAAACTAATCCCGGACTGACGCTGTTTTCAGCAAAACTACCATGGTGTTGTTTTTGTGCAGAAATAAAAGTTCTCGGAATGGAACGAAACTTTGTGAGGATTTTTTATATCAATAAAGAGGATTTCTGGAGCCAAGAGTCACCTGAGGGGGCACCTGGGTGGGCACAACCCACCAAGGCGCCTGCACCCCCAGGCACGCCCAGGTGGGTTGTCCCCACCTGGTGGCCCCGCATACCCTAAAACCGATGCTATAAAATCCTATTTTTCCAGAAAACACCAAGGAGAAAGAATTATCGCGATCCACGAGACGGAGCCACCGTCACCTCCTGTTCTTCATCGGGAGGCCAGATCTGGAGTCCGTTTGGGGCTCCTGAGAGGGGGGTCTTCGTCCTTCGTCATCACCAACTCTTCTCCATCGCCAATTCCATGATGTTCCCCACCGAGAGTGAGTAATTCCTTCGTAGGCTCGCTGGTCGGTGAGGAGTTGGATGAGATTCATCATGTAATCTATTTAGCTTTGTTCGGGCTTGATCCCTAGTATCCACTATGTTCTGAGATTGATGTTGATATGACTCTGCCATGCTTAATGCTTGTCACTCACTACTGCAGGATGCTGCTAACGCGACGCTACGATCAGAGACCCTTCGATGAAACTGTGTGCGATGCCATAATCGCAAACGGTGGTGTAAAAAACCGTCAAAAAAGGTGCAAAACGTTTGCGATGGAGGATGCATCAAACACGGTTCAGATTTAAGTTGCGTGTGCGATGCAGGGCATATGGTTCAGTCCACTTAACTGTTTGCGATGAGGAGGAACAAAAGAAATGGGCAGCCAGATGAAGGTGTGTGCGATATACAACATATGGTTCACTCGGATGAACTATTTGTGATTAGGCAACACAAAAGAAACGGTCAGCCAGATTCAAGGTGTGTGCGATATACGGCATGCGGTTCACACTGATGAACTGTTTGTGTTGAGACAAGCGAACAGAAATGGTTCAATATAACAAGATGTGTGTGATACGCGGCAAACAGGTATGTAATCAGAAATGTGTGCGAAGACCAATAATAACACAGACGGTTGATGCTAATAAGACGTGTGTGTTGTGCGATGGGATTGCATACAGAACAACAACATTATATACACACTTATAAGGACATGGTTGCATAACCAAATTAAACATCCACTTACATAAGTGGCTACTACAACCATGGCATTTGCACACACCAAAGTAAACTATTACATGCATAATTACATAGGTGGCTACTACACACATGGCATTTCCACACACCAATAAAGTAAACTATATATTATATGCATGATTAACTAGCATAAACGATCGTCTGATCATCATTTACTTCTTGTGACGCTTGCTCTGCTTGTGGCTCGATCCGGGCTCGTCGATTTGGGTAACGAGGCACTTCCTCATGTCAACGATCCGCCTGTGCATCTCGTAGCATGTGTACACGCTCTTGGCCGCGAACCTGAGGTGAGGTTCATCCAGTTGCCGCATCCAGGCCTTGTGCCAGGATACGGGACTTGTTCTCTGGGCATCCTGCTTCATCTTTTCGTAGTAGGGGTCGATGATGGCCGAGGCGAGTTCGACTAGGGATTCCTGCTTCGTGCTGCCCCAGACCCTATAGTGGTCACAGATTTCGACAAGGTTCTTGCAGGCCAAGCCCGTAACATTGAGCGCTTTTACATCGTCTTTGGTTTCCACCATGGCGAACTTGTAGTCGGTGCTGTTGACAAACCTGTTGAAACGGTCGCAAGGCTCTGTGGCCATGCAGTAGTGGTAGATGAGGACATGATGGCGCACGCACAACTGGGCGACGGCAACCTTCTGATCTATGCCGGGACGACCGACGGTGTACTAGAGGTCGATGCCGACCACCTTGTACTTGTCTCGAGCAAGCAACTGCTCAACGCTGTTGATGTAGTCGTCCACCACGGCCGGGTCGATGGCGTACACCACCGAGAGATCCGTCTCCCTCGCGTGGGTCTCCACTCTATACTCGCCGAACTCCATTGGAGCGCCGCTAGACATCCCCTCTCTATGTGTCGTCGTGGGTGTGCTTGTTGTGTTGTGGGGCGTGATTGAAAGGTTGAAGAGACTAAGGTTATAATGGCCGCGGGAATTAAAGGGGAAGCCGGACGGCCAGGAATATCGGCAGGCCCTGATGGCAGTTCTAATTTGCAGCACGTAACTCCATCGTGCCGCATGTAACTGCATCGCATGGCAACGCGCGCGGGGCAACCGCATGCATATGGGGGCCCCGACGTGATCGTGCGCATGCCCAACCGCTGGCAGAGCGCGCGTAGAGGGACGCGAGCAGAGCGCTCCGCGTTCGCCTCAACGGCGAGCAACCATATATATGCATATAGTAGTTGAACGCACAAGGAAAAGCTGTCCACAAGCCGAGCGCGCCGACGAACGCGAGCAGAGCGCGCTGCGGCGCCTAACGGCGAGGACAACGCGCTCCGGTGCCTAATGGCGGGATAGACCTTCATTCAAGCCAATCAACATGTGTTCAAAAAACAAAATTATCAAAAAGTAACGAGATAGACACTGGCAGCATAACTTACAAATTGACGGATGGAGTACTAGTTACAGTGTGCATATAACTAGGCAAGAAGAAAGATGCATCCATCAATGTACGACCTCCTCCTCCTCAACTCAGTGCGCCGGGCCACCGACCGGCGGCTAAGGAGCGGCGGCTTTTGTGGCGAGGTCAAGGTGCTTCTCAACAATGGCATCCAAGGATTCCAGCCGGTTGAAGAAGGCCAACGTCATAGCGTCCTCACTGGCCTTGTAGATACCTATGTAAATGATTCGCTCGTACACATGGATGTGTAGGTCGACGGTTTCTTGCAGGGCGAGGCACCTCGCGGCGAGCGCGACCTCCAGGTGGACATTCTTCGTGGCGTCGGCGGGCAGTCGCAGGGCCACCAGTGCTTGAAAGAGGTTTCGACAATGGAGGCCGATTAGGTTGGCAGGCAATGAGGATCCCGGGCGCATGGGCTGGAGGAGTACGGCAATGTCGTCCGCGAGCTTCTTGACGACGGTGAACCTGTTGGTGGTGCGAACGATCATCTGGTCGTACTGAGAGTCGTAGCTGGCGTCGACGGCGGCCGGTCGCCAACACCGTGTGGAGATGATCCATAGTGCCATGCCGCAGGCCGGCGTCATGGACCATCTAGCACAGCCGCTGGCCGCTCGCGCGCATCGCCCCCAAGAGTCTGGAGTGAGCACTTTCGCGCTTATTAGTGCAGGTGCTTAGGCAAATGCTTAGGTGCGTACGATGTGGTAGATGCATTAGAATGGAGGCGCGCTTTTATATGAGTGCAAACTGCGTTGCATTCACATCGTGCTGCCTCTTTTCCCGGTCGTCCTCCCATTACTTCCCTCATGCATTCACACGATGCTAATTGAAGGAGGATGCATCATTGGCCATTCAACATTTCGGGAACCACTTCCCTCTCCCTCGTCTGCATTAAAGCCGTATCGGGAACTGCGCCGCCCGCTGTCAAATCGAATAGTACTGCGCCGCCAACTGCACGCTTGGCTGAACACGCCTCCTCGCCTCCATCTATGCTTAATTACTGAATTTTAGTTGCAAAAATTAGATACTGCTAGTGATTTTTAGCTTCATATTTTGACAAATCACAGTGTTACAAGGTTGGCAAATGGAAATGTTACTAGATCAACAAATGTCAATCTTTCTAGTTTGACAAATGGCAACATACCCAATATGACAGATGCAAATCGCACCAAATTGTTTGTAAGTGGTACACACGGGTCATCCAAAAGAACCGTTTGTGTTCAAGAGATACACAAATCCTGCTCTCACTTTGCATACGGGTGTTCTATCTAAAAAGTTTGCGATCAAGAGCCATTAAAACCTATAGCCATTAAAACCAAGACACATGGCGTCACATGAATGGTTAACCGAATGCACACGGTTTGAATTATACAAACATTTGAGATATTAAAGTGGCAGCTATTTTTTTCAAAATGCCTTTGTTGGCTGTCATTATTCGAGTGCGCCTTCTCTCAAAATGGAAACGAAAAATACCACAGCATGTCGGGTGTCCTTCCATGATAGCATGCCAAGTTTCATGAATTTCAGACGAGTTTTAGATTTACTAGAATTAAAAATCCAGGCATCTCAATGTTTTGTCGGCAATCAACGGTGCCCTGGTGTTTGAAATTCATTCCCATTTCTTGCATGGGACCTAAGCATGCAACCAAGGACACAGATTTGATTTTTCAACCAATTTAGATGCACTGGAGCATGAGCTTGTAGTTCAAATTTGAATTATGCACATAAATGCATTGAAAACTCAGTTAATGCATAAAATGTCCAAACGAACCCCGAAAAATCACAAAAATTCACACAACACTCTTGTTGTTCTATGTTGACACGAGAAAAAAAATTGAAAGCAATAAGAGGCAATGGATATCGTTTCGTCCCCAAAGGGGGGACGTTCCCTATCGAAAACCATCATGCTTGTTGTGAGAAGCTCTGGTTTGTGAGAAGCATAGACCCAAACTTGCCCCAAATGGGACAAAATTTGTACCACAGCATGTTGATGCCGCTCCATGATAGCATGCCAAGTTTCATGAATTTCAGACGAGTTTTGGATTTACTAGGATTAAAAAACCAGGCATCTCAATGTTTTGCCGGCAATCAACGGTGCCTTGGTGTTTGAAATTCATTTCCATTTCTTGCATGGGACCTAAGCATGCACCCAAGGACACATATTTGATTTTTCAACCAGTTTATATGCACTGGAGCATGCGCATGTAGTTCAAATTTGAATTATACGCATAAATGCATTGAAAACTCAGTTAATGCATAAAAATGTTCAAACGAACCCCAAAAAACCACAAAAATTCACACAACACTCCTGTTGTTCTATGTTGACACGAGAAAAAAATTTGAAAGCAATAAGAGGCAATGGATATCGTTTCATCCCCAAAGGTGGGACGTTCCCTACCGAAAACCATCATGCTTGTTGTGAGAAGCTCCGGTTTGTGAGAAGCATAGACCCAAACCTGCCCCAAATGGGACGAAATTTGTACCACGGCATGTTGATGCCGCTCCATGATAGCATGCCAAGTTTCATGAATTTCAGACGAATTTTGGATTTACTAGGATTTAAAAACCAGGCATCTCATGTTTTGCCGGCAATCAACGGTGCCCTGGTGTTTGAAATTCATTCCCATTTCTTGCATGGGACCTAAGCATTCACCCAGGGACACAGATTTGATTTTTCATCCAGTTTATATGGACTGGAGCATGCGCATGTAGTTCAAATTTGAATTATGCGCATAAATGCATTGAAAACTCAGTTAATGCATAAAAATGTCCAAACGAACCCCGAAAGATCACAAAAAATCACACAACACTCCTGTTATTGTCCAAACGAACCCCGAAAAACACAAAAATTCACACAACACTCCTATTGTTCTATGTTGACATGAGAAAAAAATTTGAAAGCAATAAGAGGCAATGGATATCGTTTGGTCCCCAAAGGTGGGGCGTTCCCTACCGAAAACCATCATGCTTGTTGCGAGAAGCTCCTGTTTGTGACAAGCATAGACCCAAACTTGCCCCAAATGGGACGAAATATGTACCACGGCATGTTGATGCCGCTCCATGATAGCATGCAAAGTTTCATGAATTTCAGACGAGTTTTGGATTTACCAAAATTTAAAAACCAGGCATCTCAATGTTTTCCCGGCAATCCACGGTGCCCTGGTGTTTGATATTCACTCCCATTTCTTGCATGGGACCTAAGCATGCACCCAGGGACACAGATTTGATTTTTCAACCAGTTTATATGCACTGGAGCATGCGCATGTAGTTCAAATGTTAGTTATGCACATAAATGCATTGAAAACTCACTTAATGCATAAAAATGTCCAAACGAACCCCGAAAAATCACAAAAATTCACACAACACTCCTGTTGTTCTATGTTGACACGAGAAAAAAACTTGAATGCAATAAGAGGCAATGGATATCGTTTTGTCCACAAAGGTGAGACGTTCCCTACCGAAAACCATCATGCTTGTTGTGAGAAGCTCCGGTTTGTGAGAAGCATATACCCAAACCTGCCCCAAATGGGACAAAATTTATACCACGGCATGTTGATGCCGCTCCATGATAGCATGCCAAGTTTTATGAATTTCAGACGAGTTTTGGATTTACCAGAATTTAAAAACCAGGCATCTCAATGTTTTCCCGGCAATCAACGGTGCCCTGGTGTTTGATACTCACTCCCATTTCTTGCATGGGATCTAAGCATGCACCCAGGGACACATATTTGATTTTTCAACCAGTTTATATGCACTGGAGCATGCGCATGTAGTTCAAATTTGAATTATGCACATAAATGCATTGAAAACTCAGTTAATGCATAAAAATGTCCAAACGAACACAGAATAATTCCAATTCTTTTATGATCACTGCAGATAAAATTTCTAGCAATTCAAACACCGTCCATGGCCGCTGTGACCCCATTATGTAATTCAAATCAAGACCAAAAATCAAGTAGATCCCACACAGTTTATTAACCAACCGTGTGAGATGCAGCACAAAATATCTTCAGACCGTGTCTGAATAAGGGACCGTCTCTAATGACACTTTGCGTGCCAGTTTTTTGTCTGAAGCGATTCCAAATTTTCGGCTTCCACGGAAATATCTACCTCCCCGCCCCTCCCCCTTACCAAAAGCCACATTTTCCCCCTTTCCGCCTTCCTTTCCAAGTTGAAACCTTCACTCCTTGCTTGCAGCGCCGCCGCCTCCTCGTCGGCGACCCTCCTTCATGCTGCTCGGCCTCGCCTATCCAGGAAGGTAATCCACACCCGACCCCCTTCCTCCTCCTTCCACATCCCACATGCCCCGACCGCCGGCGCGAGCACGACACCTTCCACCCAAATCACCGACCCCTTCACCAAATAAGCGCCGGCCTAAGCCATGGTGCACGCAGTATAGCCAGGACCTCAAGGAGCATTTGGCAACGGAGAACAAATCGCGGCCGCACGCGCGGATGAGGTCACGATGGCTGCCATTCGTGCCGACCCCCAGATCTTGGAGGAGCACCTTGCTGTCAGGCCACTGTTGACGCCTCGCGCGCCGACGCCGCGACGCGGTTGGCTACTTTAAACGACAGTTCATGGCATTTTCTCGAGGCCACCGTCGGTGCCTTCGACGAAGACTACGAGGTGTTTTCTCAGCGTGCACGTGCTTACCTCATCTCGAGAGCCAGCAGGTTGGTGCCCGGAGCGGCTCAGGCAACTCACCACTACAACGAGGGCACCCACGATGCGGAGGCCTCGCCATCTTCCATGTCCAAGGAGCCAATCGTCATCGATATCTCCGACAATGAGGAATAGCTTGTCTTATTAGCTCACTATAAGGACCCATGTTCAGTTTGCTAGCTACTGCCTTTCCTTAACAAATTCTAGTGAATTGTGCTATCTACTTTCACCATGCAATTTTCTGCTATAGTGTATATGTTCTATATGTCGTGCAATGTGGTGTTCAATTAACTGCTTGGTTCAATTCTGCAAATGTGATGTTCAATTCTTCATGGTGCAATATTTCCAAGTTGTTAAGCATGCTTGGTTTGGTTAACTGTCTGATCTTCTATTAGGAGTATGTTATATTGTTCAATTGGTGTTTAGTTAACTGCTTGGTTCATTTGTTGTGGATTGGTTCACTTGTTGTGGTGTTTAGTTAACTGCTTGGTTCAATTCTGCAATGCGATGTTCAATTGTTGTGGCTGCATTCTGCTATTGTCTACCACGTGAAGAATAAATCGAATTTGGCTATACTAAATACATGAGAAGCAAATACAATTGTTATATTTCCAAGTTGTTAAGCATGCTTGGTTTGGTTAACTGTCTGATCTTCTATTAGGAGTACCTTATATTTTTGCAATTTGGTGCTCAGTTAACGTTTGGTTCATTTGTTGTGGTGTTTAGTTAACTGCTTGGTTCAATTCTGTAATGCGATGTTCAATTGATGTGGCTGCATTATCTTATTGTATAGCATGTGAGGAATAAATCGAATTTGGTTGTACTAAATACATGAGAAACAAATACAATTGCTATATTTCCAAGTTGTTAAGCATGCTTGGTTTGGTTAACTATCCGATCTTCTATTAGGAGTATGTTATATTGTGCAATGTGGTGCTCAGTTAATGTTTGGTTCATTTGTTGTGGTGTTTAGTTAACTGCTTGGTTCAATTCTGCAATGCGATGTTCAATTGTTGTGGTTGCATTCTGTTATTGTATACCATGTGAGGAATAAATCAAATTTGGCTGCACTTAATACATGAGAAACATATACAAGTGCTATATTTCCTAGTTCTTAATCATGGTTGGTTTGGATAAATGGGTTTTCCATGTGGCTTGAATTAATGTGATGAATCTGCAATGTGCTTATTTATCATCAACATATTTTACTAATAGCATGCGAACCCTTACTTAACCTGATGACTAACTACCTTATATGTGTTACAGGGAAACAATGGGAAGCACTGAGGTTTACAAGATGGTACTAACTATTATACCTTGCCTTTTTGTATTCCTTTCCCCCATTTCCAATATAGAGAAGATATTTATGCACATCCTTGTTTTCAGGCTTCACTGATGATTACCTCTCAAACCACCTCTGTGGTCAGGAGGCGAGGAAAGTTTTCATACAACACCCACGGTTCAATATTGAAGTGTTCCTGAAGAGGTCGAAGGACGGATGGTCAATCATCCACAGGCACTGGCCTAAAGTTGCAAAGACCTTCAACATGAATGAAGGCTCAATATTCGTCTTCCGCTTCAGTAGTTTTGTAATGGTGCTATATTAACCTCAGTGCTTCCCATTGTTTCCCTGTAACACATATAAGGTTCTAGATGTACCGTCTATGATGCTAATTTCGAAAGGTTCTAGATGTTGCATGTGAAACTTGCTGCTGGTGCAGTTGTGTAATGGGGTAGCTGAGTGCTGAAGCTATACCATGTTGTACTCTGATGTATTTCAATATAAGGTCAATCATCCACATGCATCTCTCTATGTACCGCTATGATGCTAATTTCGA
The DNA here is from genome assembly GCF_018294505.1 of Triticum aestivum. Classification (NCBI taxonomy): domain Eukaryota; kingdom Viridiplantae; phylum Streptophyta; class Magnoliopsida; order Poales; family Poaceae; genus Triticum; species Triticum aestivum. The sequence goes on from NC_057802.1 coordinate 135,484,617, forward strand.
AAGGTTATAGATGTTGCATGTGAAACTTGCTGCTGGTGCAGTTGTGTAATGGGGTAGCTGAGTGCTGAAGCTATATCATGTTGTACTCTGATGTATTTCAATTATGAAATCCTGCTTCCTTAATATGGAAATGAAATATATTATGTGCTTAATATGAATGTCAATTAGATTAGTAAATGGATTATTAATAATAGGGCAATTAGCCCGCTAATTGGCCAATTAGCTTGCTAATTGGCTTTTCCTATTGCAAACGGTTAATGAGAAACCACCGTGGGAGATGACCACAGGCAACGCACACAGTTTCTAGGAATAAACCGTGTTGGATCAATGAACAATCATACACGACGTTCTCTTCAAAACTGTTTGCGTTACGCCACCTTGCGCAAACGTTTTCCTTGTAGTGACTGTGTGGGATGTATAGACGAATGGAAACGTTTAGTGGTGACTGACTGTGTGGGATGTACTTGCGACCGGAAATGATTTCGCCTGTATAATTGTATTTTTTTAGCACTACTGTACGTAATTCTGTATTTGAGTGCTCGCCGGTCGCACACGACCTCATTTTGCCGAGCGTGTGTCCCAGGAGGGCATATCCCCAACGGTTTCAGGGTCGTGTGGGAAGGACCCCCTATCGCCCACACTCACTTGGTGACGGTTCCGAATGCCGTCACGGAAAGGGGTTTAAAACCGTTTGTTTAGGACTGATGCGCACCAGTGACATTGTGCCCAGGTGCCATGATTTCAGATCTGAATCGTTTATGTTATCACCATTATATCCATGTTCTAAATCCGATCTTGCAAGTTATAGTCACCTACTACGTGTTTTGATCCAGCAAGCCCATAGTGACAATAGTCGGGACCACTCCCGGTGATGACCGTAGTTTGAGGAGTTCATGTATTCACCGTGTGTTAATGCTTTGTTCCGATTCTCTATTAAAAGGAGGCCTTAATATCCCTTAGTTTCCAATTGGACCCCGCTGCCACGGGAGGGTAAGACAAAAGATGTCATGCAAGTTCTTTCCATAAGCACGTATGACTATTTACGGAATACATGCCTGCTACCTCTTGAGCACTACGTTGGTTTTCCCTTGAAGAGGAAAGGGTGATGCAGTAAAGCAGCGTAAGTATTTCCCTCAGTTTTTGAGAACCAAGGTATCAATCCAGTAGGAGGTCACGCACGAGTCCCTCGCACCTACACAAACAAATAAGATCCTCGCAACCAACGCAATAAAGGGGTTGTCAATCCCTTCACGGTCACTTACGGAAGTGAGATCTGATAGATATGATAAGATAATATTTTTGGTATTTTTATGATAAAGATGCAAAGTAAAATAAAAGTCAATAAAAATAGCGAAGTGTTGGAAAATTAATATGATGGAAAATAGACCCGAGGGCCATAGGTTTCACTAGTGGCTTCTCTCGAGAGCATAAGTATTACGGTGGGTGAACAAATTACTGTTGAAAAATTGACAGAATTGAGCATAGTTATGAGAATATCTAGGTATGATCATGTATATAGGCATCACGTCCGCGACAAGTAGACCGACTCCTGCTTGCATCTACTACTATTACTCCACACATCGACCGCCATCCAGCATGCATCTAGAGTATTAAGTTCAAGAGAACAGAGTAACACTTTAAGTAAGATGACATGATGTAGAGGGATAAACTCATGCAATATGATATAAACCCCATCTTTTTATCCTCGATGGCAACAATACAATATGTGCCTTGCTGCCCCTGCTGTCACTGGGAAAGGACAGCGCAAGATTGAACCCAAAGCTAAGCACTTCTCCCATTGCAAGAAAGATCAATCTAGTAGGCCAAACCAAACTGATAATTCGAAGAGACTTGCAAAGATAACCAATCATACATAAAAGAATCCAGAGAAGATTCAAATATTGTTCATAGGTAAACTTGATCAGAAACCCACAATTCATCAGTCTCAACAAACACACCGCAAAAGAAGATTACATCGAATAGATCTCCACGAGAATCGTGGAGACTTTTGTATTGAGAACCAAAGAGAGAGAAGAAGCCATCTAGCTAATAAATATGGACCCGAAGGTCTGAGGTAAACTACTCACACATCATCGGAGAGGCTATGGTGTTGATGTAGAAGCCCTCCGTGATCAATGCCCCCTCCGACGGAGCTCCAGAAAAGGCCCCAAGATGGGATCTCACGAGTACAGAAGATTGCGGCGGTGGAATTAGGTTTTTTGCTCCGTCTCTGGTAGTTTGGGGGTACGTAGGTATGTATAGGAGGAAGAAGTACGTCGGTGGAGCAACGTGGGCCCCATGAGGGTGGAGGGCACACCTAGGGGGGTAGGCGCGCCCCCTACCTCGTGCCCTCCTGATTGCTTTCTTGACGTAGGGTCCAAGTCCTATGGATCACGTTTGTTCCAGAAATCACGTTCCCGAAGGTTTCATTCCGTTTGGACTCCGTTTGATATTCTTTTTCTGCGAAACTCTGAAATAGGCAAAAAAAACAGCAATTCTAGGCTGGGCCTCCGGTTAATAGGTTAGTCCCAAAATAATATAGAAGTGTATAATAAAGCCCATTAAACATCCAAAACAGAATATAATATAGCATGGAACAATAAAAAATTATAGATACGTTGGAGACGTATCAAGCATCCTCAAGCTTAATTCCTGCTCGTCCTTGAGTAGGTAAATGATAAAAACAGAATTTTTGATGTGGAAGGCTACTTAGCATAATTTCAAAGTAATTCTTCTTATTGTGGCATGAATGTTCAGATTTGATATGATTCAAGATAAAAGTTTAATGTTGACATAAAAACAATAATACTTTAAGCATGCTAACCAAGCAATTATGTCTTATCAAAATAACATAGCCAAAGCAAGTTATCCCTACAAAATCATATAGTCTGGCTATGCTCCATCTTCCCCACACAAAATATTCATATCATGTACAACCCCGGTTTTAGCCAAGCAATTGGTTCATACTTTTTAACGCGCTTCAGCCTTTTCAACTCTTACGCAATACATGAGCGCAAGCCATGGATATAGCACTATGGTGGAATAAGGTATAATGATAGGGGTTATGTGGGAAGACAAAAAAAAGGAGAAAGTCTCACATCAACGAGGCTAATCAACGGGCTATGGAGATGCCCATCAATTGATGTCAATGCAAGGAGTAGGGATCGCCATGCAATGGATGCACTTAGAGCTATAAGTGTATGAAAGCTCAAACAAAAGAAACTAAGTGGGTGTGCATCCAACTTGCTTGCTCACGAAGACCTCGAGCATTTGAGGAAGCCCATCATTGGAATATACAAGCCAAGTTCTATAATGAAATTTCCCACTAGTATATGAAAGCGACAAAATGAGAGACTCTCTATCATGAAGATCACGGTGCTACTTTGAAGCACAAGTGTGGTAAAAGGATAGTAACATTGTCCCTTCTCACTTTTTCTCTCATTTTTTTATTTGGGCCTTTTCTCTTTTTTTATGGCCTCTTTTTTTTAGTCCGGAGTCTCATCCCGACTTGTGGGGGAATCATAGTCTCCATAATCCTTTCCTCACTTGGGACAATGCTCTAATAATGATGATCATCACACTTTTATTTACTTACAACTCATGAATTACAACTCAATACTTAGAACAAAATATGACTCTATGTGGATGCCTCCGGCGGTGTACCGGGATATGCAATGAATCAAGAGCGACATGTATGAAAGAATTATGAATGGTGGCATACAATGTCAACTACATGATCATGCAAAGCAATATGACAATGATGGAGCGTGTCATGATAAACGAAACATTGCATGTCAATATATCTCGGAATGGCTATGGAAATGCCATAATAGGTAGGTATGGTGGCTGTTTTGAGGAAGATATAAGGAGGTTTATGTGTGATAGAGCGTATCATATCACGGGGTTTGGATGCACCGGCGAAGTTTGCACCAACTCTCAAGGTGAGAAAGGGCATTGCACGGTACCGAAGAGGCTAGAAAATTGCGGAAAGGTAAGTGTGCGTATAATCCATGGACTCACATTAGTCATAAAGAACTCGTATACTTATTGCAAAAATTTATTAGCCCTCGAAGCAAAGTACTACTACGCATGCTCCTAGGGGAAGGGTTGGTAGGAGTTAACCAACGCGCGATCCCGACCGCCACACAAAGGATGACAATCAATAAATACCTCATGCTCCGACTTCGTTACATAACGGTTCACCATACGTGCATGCTATGGGAATCACAAACTCCAACACAAGTATTTTTCAATTCCACAATTACTCAACTAGCACAACTATGATATTACCACCTTTATATCTCAAAACAATTATCAAGCATCAAATTTCTCATGATATTATAATTAAAGCAAATTGCCATGCTATTTTAAGATTCTCAAACTAATATAAGTGAAGCATGAGAGATCAATAGTTTCTATAAAACAGATCCACTGCCGTGCTCTAAAAGATATAAGTGAAGCACTAGAGCAAAACTATATAGCTCAAAAAATATAAGTGAAGCACATAGAGTATTCTAATAAGTTCCAATTTATGTGTGACTCTCTCAAAAGGTGTGTACAGCAAGGATGATTGTGGTAAACTAAAAAACAAAGACTCAAATAATACAAGACTCTCCAAGAAAAACACATATCATGTGTTGAATAAAAATATAGCTCCAAGTAAAGTTACCGATGGAAGTAGACGAAAGAGGGGATGCCTTCCGGGGCATCCCCAAGCTTTGGCTTTTTGGTGTCCTTAGATTATCTTGGGGCGCCATGGGCATCCCCAATCTTAGGCTCTTGCCACTCCTTGTTCCATAATCCATCAAATCTTTCACCCAAAAATTGAAAACTTCATAACACAAAACTCAGCAGGTAATCTCGTGAGCTCCGTTAGCGAAAGAAAACAAAACATCACTTCAAGGTACTGTAATGAACTCATTATCTATTTATATTGGTGTTAAACCTACTGTATTACAACTTCTCTATGGTTTATAAACTATTTTACTAGCCATAGATTCATCAAAATAAGCAAACAACACACGAAAAACAGAATCTGTCAAAAACAGAACAGTCTGTAGTAATCTGTAACTAACGCAAACTTCTGGAACTCCGAAAAATCTACCAAAATATGAAGACCTAGACAATTTGTTTATTGATCTGCTGCAATTGGAATCAATATTTTATCATGTTCTGGTATTTTTAACAATTGTTTTCGTGAACAGAAAGTTTCTGGAATTTTCAGCAAGATCAAATAACTATCATCCAAGAAGATCCTATAGGTTAAACTTGGCACAAACACTAATTAAAACATAAAAACAAATCTAACCAGAGGCTAGATCAAATATTTATTCTTAAACAGAAGCAAAAAAGCAAAAAAACTAAAAATAAAATTGGGTTGCCTCCCAACAAGCGCTATCGTTTAACGCCCCTAGCTAGGCATAATAGCAAGGATAGATCTAGGTATTGCCATCTTTGGTAGGCAATCCTTCAATAAGACACCTATTACCCTTAGGAGTTTCTTTCTCTTTATTAATTATCAAACTTCTAGGCACAAAATCGAAAAAATCATTTGTAGCAAATGTTTCCTTAATGATAGCAAAAAGATTGGGATGAATACTTATAGATTTGAGATCCGCAGTTTCCTTACTAGAGGATTCACCTTTATTTTTAGGAACATACATAAGCTTGGCAATTTTAGTTGGAGGACTTGGAGTATTTTTTACGGAAGAGAAAGCGGTCCCCAAGTTGGTAATGATACCCTCAAGTTTATCGATTCTAGTGGGATCCTGATTTATTCTTTCATTAACTATGGGTTCCTTCTCCTTAATATTTTTCAAAGTGACTCCTACTTTAGATCCATATTGGGTAATTTGGTTGTGGATATTTTTATCCAAATTTTCAATTAACTCTACGGTAGCAACTTTATTTTCAATAATTTCAAGTCTTTGCATTACATGCTCCAAAGTTAACATAGTTCCATTAACCAAAAGAGGTGGTGAGCCAAACAAATCTATCATAGCATTATAAGAATCAAAAGTATGGCTACCCAAGAAATTCCCTCCGGTAATGGTATCAAGGATATATCTGTACCAAGGAGTAGCGCCTACATAAAAATTGCGGAGAAGAACGGAAGTAGATTGCTTCCTGGTAGATCTATTTTGAGCATTGCAAATTCTATACCAAGCGTCTTTTAGATTTTCTCCCTCCCTTTGCTTAAAATTAAGAACTTCATTCTCGGGAGACAACGGAGAAGATAGAGGACTAGCCATAATGACAAGCAAGCGAAAAAGAGGCGAATGGAAAGAGAGGGCGAATAAAACGGCAAGGGTGAAGTGGGGGAGAGGAAAACAAGAGGCAAATGGCAAATAATGTAATGCGGGAGATAAGGGTTTGTGATGGGTACTTGGTATGTTGACTTTTGCGTAGACCTCCCCGGCAACGGCGGCAGAAATCCTTCTTGCTACCTCTTGAGCACTGCGTTGGTTTTCCCTTGAAGAGGAAAGGGTGATGCAGTAAAGTAGCGTAAGTATTTCCCTCAGTTTTTGAGAACCAAGGTATCAATCCAGTAGGAGGCCACGCACGAGTCCCTCGCACCTACACAAACAAATAAGATCCTCGCAACCAACGCAATAAAGGGGTTGTCAATCCCTTCACGGTCACTTACGAAAGTGAGATCTGATAAATATGATAAGATAATATTTTTGGTATTTTTATGATAAAGATGCAAAGTAAAATAAAAGGCAATAAAAATAGCTAAGTGTTGGAAGATTAATATGATGGAAAATAGACCCAGGGGCCATAGGTTTCACTAGTGGCTTCTCTCGAGAGCATAAGTATTACGGTGGGTGAACAAATTACTGTTGAGCAATTGACAGAATTGAGCATAGTTATGAGAATATCTAGGTACGATCATGTATATAGGCATCACGTCCGCGACAAGTAGACCGACTCCTGCCTGCATCTACTACAATTACTCCACACATCGACCGCTATCCAGCATGCATCTAGAGTATTAAGTTCAAAAGAACAGAGTAACACTTTAAGTAAGATGACATGATGTAGAGGGATAAACTCATGCAATATGATATAAACCCCATCTTGTTATCCTCGATGGCAACAATACAATACGTGCCTTGCTGCCCCTGCTGTCACTGGGAAAGGACACCGCAAGATTGAACCCAAAGCTAAGCACTTCTCCCATTGCAAGAAAGATCAATCTAGTAGGCCAAACCAAACTGATAATTCGAAGAGACTTGCAAAGATAACCAATCATACATAAAAGAATTCAGAGAAGATTCAAATATTGTTCATAGATAAACTTGATCATAAACCCACAATTCATCGGTCTCAACAAACACACCGCAAAAGAAGATTACATCGAATAGATCTCCACGAGAATCGTGGAGAACTTTGTATTGAGATCCAAAGAGAGAGAAGAAGCCATCTAGCTAATAACCTGGACCCGAAGGTCTGAGGTAAACTACTCACACATCATCGAGGAGGCTATGGTATTGATGTAGAAGCCCTCCGTGATCAATGCCCCCTCCGGCAGGACGCCGGAAAAGGCCCCTTCGGCAGGACGCCGGAAAAGGCCCCAAGATGTTTTCGTGGATGCTTCTGTTGGTTTGGGGGTATGTAGGTATATATAGGAGGAAGAAGTACGTCGGTGGAGCAACGTGGGCCCCATGAGGGTGGAGGGCGCGCCCCCTACCTCGTGCCCTTCTGATTGCTTTCTTGACGTAGGTTCCAAGTCCTCTGGATCACGTTTGTTCCAAAAATCACGTTCCCGAAGGTTTCATTCCGTTTGGACTCCGTTTGATATTCTTTTTCTGCGAAACTCTGAAATAGGCAAAAAACAGCAATTCTAGGCTGAGCCTCCGGTTAATAGGTTAGTCCCAAAATAATATAAAAGTGTATAATAAAGCCCATTAAACATCCAAAACAGAATATAATATAGCATGGAACAATAAAAAATTATAGATAGGTTGGAGACGTATCAATGCCTACATTATATTTATGAACTAGAGCTAGTGTCCTACCGCCCTAGGTTAATGTCACATGATGAATATCATCCAACAAATTACCGATCCAATGCTTACGAATTTATCTTATATTGTTCTTGCTAAGTTACTATTGCTATTGTTACTGTTGCACTTGCTATCACTGTTACCGTTACCATTGCTGCTGTCACTACTATCAAAACTATCATCTTACTTTGCTACTGATCACGTTGCTGTAGATAATTAATCTCCAGGTGTGCTTGAATTGACAACTCAGCTGCTAACACCTTCAAATATTCTTTGGCTCCCCTTGTGTCGAATCTATAAATTTGGGTTGAATACTCTACCCTCGAAAACTGTTGCGATCCCCTATACTTGTGGGTTATCAGCTACCTTGCTGCACTTTTGTTACTATTATTGTTACTTGCCCGTTACAAATTATCTTGCTATCAAACTACTATGTTACTTACAATTTTAGCACCTGCTGACATTACCGTGCTGAAAACCACTTGTCATTTCCTTCTGCTCCTCGTTGGGTTCGACACTCTTACTTATCGAAAAGGCTACAATTGATTCCATATACTTGTGGGTCATCAGTCCACCACATCTCAAGGGCTGGCATGGGCTAAGGGGAGGCGCCCTGGCCTTATTGGGCTAGGCACACCAAATCCTCAAAAGCCCATGTGGCTAGGGAAGGGGAAAAGGGGAGTCCTAGTAGGAAGAGGATTGGACTCGCAGTCCAAGTCCTCTCCCCCTTTGGCGCCAACTCCTTTTAGGAGTATGGTTGGACTCCCGGCCCTCCCACGCATATAAATATAGGGGAGGTGGCACAACAAGGGACCCTTACATTGGCCATGGCTGCTGCCCCGTCTCTCCCTCCCGGCATAGTTCTCGTCCACGGTTTTTCCCTTAGCGAAGCCCTGCCGGTATTTTGACTCCACCACCACCATCACCACCACGCCGTCATGCTGGTTGTGATCCCACCTACTTCTCCGCCTTCTCTTGCTGGATCAAGGAGGAGGAGATGTCATCGAGCCACAGGTGTGCTAAACTCGGAGGTGTCGTCCGTTCGACACTAGATCGGTTGGATCGTGATTGGATTGCGAAGAGTACGACTACATCAACCTTATTATTTAAGCTTCCGCTTTTGGTCTACAAGGGTACGTAGACACACTCTCCCCTCTCGTTGCTATGCTTCTCCTAGATAGATCTTGGGTGTTCGTAGGATTTTTTTTATTTTCATGCTTCGTTCCCCAACAGTGGTATCAGAGCTAGGTCTATGCGTAAATGTATATGCACGAGTAGAACACAAAGAGTTGTGGACGTTGATGCTCAAATTGCTTATCTCTCTTGTCGTATTTGGATTCAGCTGTATTGTGGGATGAAGTGGCCTGGACCAACCTTACTTCCACACACAATAGACCGGTTCCACCGACAGACATGCAACTTGTTTTGCATAAGGTGGCTAGCGGGTGTCTGTCTCTCCTAATTTAGTTGAATCTAATTTGATGAAGGCAGTCCTTGTAGAAGGTTAAAAGGCAACTTGATTATCACTGTTGTGGCTTTACGTAGGTAAGAACGGTTTTTGCTAGTTGCCCATAGCAGCCACGTAAAATTTGCAACAACAAAGTAGATGACGTCTAACTTGTTTTTGCAAGGTATTGTTGTGATGTCGTATGACCAAAATGTGATGTGATATATGTTGATGTATGAGATGATCATGTTTTGTAGTAGGTTCACGACTTGCATGTTGATGAGTACGGCAACCGGTAGGAGCCATAGGGTTGTCTTTAATTTATTATTCGTCATGTAATTGCTTTACTTTATCACTATACGTTAACAATAGTTATAGAAGCAATAGTTTGCGAGACGACCACGTGATGACACAGTGATGGAGATCATGGATTTATGTCGGTGACGATGGAGATCATGCCAGTGCTTTGGAGATGGAGATCAAAGGCACGAGATGATAATGGCCATATCATGTCTTATATTGATTGCATGTGATGTTTATCTTTTTATGCATCTTATTTTGCTTAGAACGACGATAGAATTATAAGATAATCCCTTCACTTAATTTCAAGAAATTGTGTTCTCCCTAAGTAGCACCATTGCAAAAGTTCGTCGTTTCGAAGCACCTCGTGATGATCGGGGTGTGATAAGCTCTACGTTCACATACAACGGGTGTAAGCCAATTTTACACATGCACAATACTTGGGTTAAACTTGACGAGCCTAGCATGTACAAACATGGCCTCGGCACACAGGAGATCGAAAGGTCGAACATGAGTCATATAGTAGATATGATCAACATGGAGATGTTCACCGTTGATGACTACCCCATCTCACGTGATGATCGGACATGGGTTAGTTGATTTGGATCATGTATCACTTAGAAAACTTGAGGGATGTTGATTTAAGTGGGAGTTCATTAGCAATTTGATTAACTGAACTAATTATCAAGAACTTAGTCTTAATTGTCTTTGCAAATTTTGTGTTGTAGATCAATGGCCCGCATTGTAGTTCCCCTAAATTTAAATGCATTCCTAGAGAAAACTAAGTTGAAAGATGATGGAAGCAACTATGTGGACTGGGTCCGTAACTTGAGGATTATCCTCATTGCTGCATAGAAGGTCCTTGATGCACCGCTAGGTGCCGCACCCCCTCCAACGTCGTCTGTGGATGTTGTGAACATCTGGCCGGCACGTTCTGATAACTACTTGATAGTTCAGTGCGCCACGCTTTACAGCTTAGAACCGGGGCTCCAAAAACGTTTTGAGGACCACGGAGCATATGAGATGTTCCAGGAGCTAAAATTGGTATTTCAAGCTCATGCCCGGGTCGAGAGGTATGAAACCTCCGACAAGTTCTTTAGCTACAAGATGGAGGAGAACAATTATGTTAGTGAACATATACTCAGAATGTCTGGGTTTCACAACTGCTTGACTCGGTTGGGAGTTAATCTTCCAGATGACACGGTCATTGACAGAGTTCTCCAGTCACTGCCACCAAGCTATAAGGGCTTTGTGATGAACTATAATATGCAAGGGATGGAGAAAATGATTCCCGAGCTCTTCGCGATGCTTAAGGCCGCGGAGGTAGAAATCAAGAAGGAGCATCAAGTGTTGATGGTTAAGAAGACCACTAGTTTCAGGAAAGGCAAGGGAACAAAAGGGAACCTCAAGAAGAATGGCAAGATAGTTGCTGCTCCCGTGAAGAAACCCAAGGCTGGAACCAAACCTGAGACTGAGTGTTTCTACTGCAAGGGAAATGGTCATTGGAAGCGGAACTGCCCCAAGTACTTGGAAGATAAGAAGGCTGGCAACATCAACAAAGGTATATCTGATATACATGTTATTGGTGTGTACCTTATTGTAGTAGCGCCCAGGTATTTGATACTGGTTAGTTGCTAACATTTGTAACTCAAAACAGGAGCTACAGAATAAACGAAGACTGACTAAGGACGAGGTGACGGTGCGCATTGGAAATGGTTCCAAGGTTGATGTGATCGCCGTCGGCACGCTACCTCTACATCTACATTTCGAATTAGTTTTAAACCTAAATAATTGTTATTTGGTGCCTGTGTTGAGCATGAACATCATATCTGGATCTTGTTTATTGCGAGATGGTTATTCATTTAAGTCAGAGAATAATGGTTAATCTATTTATATGAGTAACATCTTTTATGGTCATGCACCCCTTGTGAATGGTTTATTATTGTTGAATCTCGATCGTAGTGATATACATATTTTCATAATATTAATGCCAAAAGGTGCAAAGTTAATAAAGACAGTATTGCATATTTGTGGCACTGCTGCTTAGGTCATATTGGTACAAAGCGCATGAAGAAACTCCATGCTGATGGACTTTTGGAATCTATTTTGGAATCATTTGAGACATGTGAACCATGCCTCATGGGCAAGATGAATAAATCTCCATTCTCCAGAACAATGGAGCGAGCTAGTGACTTGGAAATAATACATACCGATGTATGTGGTCCGATGAGTGTTGAAGCACACGGTGGATATCTTTATTTTCTTACCTTCACAGATGATTTGAGTAGATATGGGTATATTTACCTAATGAAACACAAGTCTGAAACATTTGAAAAGTTCAAGGAATTTCGGAGTGAAGTGGAGAATCATCATAACAAGAAAAAAGTTTATACGATCTGATCATGGAGGTGAATATTTGAGTTACGAGTTTGGTATGCGTTTAAGCCAATGTGGAATTGTTTCACAGCTCATGCCACCTGGAACACCACAGTGTAATGGTGTGTCTGAACGTCGTAATCGTACTCTATTGGATATGGTGCATCCTATGATGTCTCTTACCGATTTGCCACTATGATTTTGGGGGTATGCATTAGAGAAAACCGCATTCACTTTAAATAGGGCATCGTCCAAATCCATTGAGATGACACCGTATGAGTTGTGGTTTGGCAAGAAACCTAAGCTGTCGTTTCTTAAAGTTTGGGGATGCGATGCTTATGTCGAAAGGCTTAAGCCTGATAAGCTCGAACCCAAAGCAGAGAAGTGCATCTTCATAGGATACCCTAAAGGGACCACTGGGTATACCTTCTACCACAGATCCGAGGGCAAGATCTTTTGTTGCCAAGAATGGGTCCTTTCTAGAGAAGGAGTTTCTCTCAAAAGAAGTGAGTGGGAGGAAAGTAGAACTTGATGAGCTAATCGTCCTTCTATCAATTTGGAAGGTAGCACATCACAGAAAGCAGTTCCCGTGATGCCTACACCAACCAAAGAGGAAGTTGATGATAATGATCACAAAATTTTGGATCAAGTTAGTACTGGACTTCGTAAGTCAACCAGGGTACGTTTCGCACCAGAGTGGTGCGGTAATCCTTTCCTGGAAGTCATGTTGTTAGACAACGGCGAACCTACGAACTATGAATAAGCTATGATGAGCCCGGATTCCGACAAATGGCTTCAGGGGATGAAATCCGAGAAACATATGATAGCATAGTAGTATGATAGTTTTGATAGTAGTAGCAACAACAATAGTAACGGAACAATGATAGCAATGATTTTGTAGCAAGTGTAACAATAACAGTAGCAGTAGTAACTTAGCAAGAACAATATAAGAGAAATTCGAAGGCATTGGATCAGTGGATTCGTTGGATGATATTCATCATATAACAGTCATAACCTAGGGCGATACAGCACTAGCTCCAGTTCATAAATATAATGTAGGCATGTATTCCGTAAATAGTCATACGTGCTGATGGAAAGAACTTGCATGACATCTTTCGTCCTACCCTCCCGTAGCAGCGGGGTCCATATGGAAACTAAGGGATATTAATGCCTCCTTTTAATAGAGAACCAGAACAAAGCATTAGTACATAGTGAATACATGAACTCCGCAAACTACGGTCATCACCGGAAAGTATCCCGACTACTTTCACTCCGTGGTTTACGGATCGTAACACGTAATAGGTAACTATAACTTGCAAGATCGGATCTAGAACATAGATATAATGGTGATAACATAAACGGTTCAGATCTGAAATCATGGCACCCGGGCCCAAAGTGACAAGCATTAAGCATGGCAAAGTCATAGCAACATCAGTCTCAGAACATAATGGATACTAGGGATCAAACCCTAACAAAACTAAATCGATTACATGATGAATCTCATCCAACTCCTCACCGACCAGCGAGCCTACGAAGAAATTACTCACTTCCGGTGGGGAGCATCATGGAATTGACGATGGAGGAAGGTTGGTGATGATGAAGATCGAAGATCCCCCTCTCCGGAGCCCCGAACGGACTCCAGATCTGGCCTCACGATGAAGAACAGGAGGCAGCGGCGGCTCCGTCTCGTGAAACGCGATAATTCTTCCTCCCAGATTTTTCTCCGAAAATAAGATTTTATAGAGTTGGAATCAGGGTCTGCGGGGCCCCTGGTGGGTTGTGCTCACCCGGGCCCCCCCCCTGGGTGGTTCTTGGCTCTAGTATTTTTATTTTATTCCATGAAAAATCTCCAAAAAGTTCCGTGCCATTCCGAGAACTTTTATTTCTGCATAAAAATAACACCATGGTAGTTCTGCTGAAAACAGCGTCAGTCCGGGTTAGTTTCATTCAAATCATGCAAATTAGAGTCCAAAACAAGAGGAAAAGCGTTAGGAAAATTAGATAAGATGGAGAGGTATCACTCATCACCGGACTCAAGGGAACGCTCAACACCCAGCGTCCATGTCACGGAAAGTGTGCTACTCCTGTAGGAGTTGTTGGGTTCCCTGAAGAGGAAAGGTGATGTAGCACAACGTCAAAAAGTATTTCCCTTAATTAAAAACCAAGGTTTATCGAACCAGTAAGAGTCACCAAGCTAACAATATAAACAACACTTGCACACAAACACAATACAAATGCTTGCACCCAACTTGGCAAGGGGGTTGTGAGGCCCCTTGTCTTGCTAGTTACAATATTAAAAGCAAATAGATAGTGATAATAGATAAACGAAAAAAGTAAAGGAAAATAAAAAGAGCAAATTCTATAGGAGCTCTGTATTAATTGAGAATGGACCCGGGGGCATAGGTTCACTAGTGACATCTCTCTCGAAAGCAGGTAATTGCATGGTAGACAAATTATTGTTGGGAAATTGACATAATAGTGACAATTTATAACTATGAACATTCATGGCACAATCTCATATAGGCATTATGTCCCTGATAAGTAGACCGTTAATCCAATTGCATCTACTACTATTACTCCACCCAAAGACCCCTATCCAGCATGCATCTCAAAGTATTAAGTTTGCAAGAAACAGAGTAACACAATAAGCAAGATGACATAATGTAGACAGGAATAAATCTAGCAATAAGATTAAACCCCACCGTTTATCCTTAGTGGCAACAATACAAATACGTGTCTTGTCCTTTTCTATGACTATGATATAGAAATCACCGCAACATTGAACCCACTAATATGCACCACTCTCTTTGATGAACTACACATCCATCTTGGCTAGAAAAGACAAATAAATTCGAAAGCATACATAGCTATTTAACTTGCACAAAGAAACTTCAAGAGATTCAATATAAATCAATGAAAAATCTAATCATAAATCCACAATCCATCGGATCCCAACAAACACACCACAAGAATTACATCGGATTGATCCTAAAAGAGAACATGGTATTGAAGATCGGAGAGAGAGAGAGCGAGAGAGAGAGAGACCCATCTAGCTACTACTATGGACCCGTAGGTCCTGAAGGAATTACTCACACACCATCATGGAGGCAACAAGGTTTATGAAGATGGCAACCACAATGGTTTCCCCCTCCGACAGAACTCCGGTACACGACACCAAATGGGATTGCTTTGAAACAGAGACTTGCGGCGACGATAAGAAGAAAGATAATGAAAAAAGTAAACAATGACAAAATTTACACAAAACATGGGATTTTTATAATATACAAGACCAAGAATGTAATTGTTGGGGAACGTAGTATTTCAAAAAATTTGCCTACGATCACACAAGATCTATCTAGGATAAGCATAGCAACAAGCGGGGAGAGTGTGTCTGCGTACCCTCGTAGACCGAAAGCGGAAGCGTTTAGTAACGCGGTTGATGTAGTCGAACGTCTTCGCGATCAAACCGATCCAAGTACCGAACACACGACACCTCCACGATCTGCACACGTTCAGCTCGGTGACGTCCGCCGAATTGATCCAGTTGAGGCCAAGGGAGAGTTTCGTCAGCACGACGGTGTGGTGACGGTGATGATGAAGTTACCGGCGCAGGGCTTTGCCTAAGCACTACGATGATATGACCGAGGTGTTGAACTGTGGAGGGGGCACTGCACACGGCTAAGAGATTGTTTGTTGTCTTTGGGGTGCCCCATGCCCCCGTATATAAAGGAGGGGTGGAGGAGGCCGGCCAACAAGGGCGCGCCAGGGAGAGGGGAGTCCTACTAGGACTCCAGTCCTAGTAGGATTCAGCCCCACCTTTTTTCCCTCTATCGGAGGGGGAAA
This sequence comes from Triticum aestivum, assembly GCF_018294505.1. Lineage (NCBI taxonomy): Eukaryota > Viridiplantae > Streptophyta > Magnoliopsida > Poales > Poaceae > Triticum > Triticum aestivum. Next base: position 135,500,592 of record NC_057802.1, read on the forward strand.
AGGGGAAGGAAAGGGAGTAGGAGAAGGAAAGGGGGTTGGCGCCCCCTTCCCAACTCCAATTCGGCCTCCTCCCTTGTGGGGGGTGCACCAGCCCCTTGTGGGCTAGTTAGCCTCCCTCCTATGGCCCATAAGGCCCATATCTTTCCCCGGGGGGTTCCGGTAACCTCCCGATACTCCGAAGAAATGCCCGAATCACTCGGAACCATTCCGATGCCCGAATGCAACCTTCCAATATATGAATCTTTACCTCTCGACCATTTTGAGACTCATCGTCATTTCCGTGATCTCATCCGGGACTCTGAACAAACTTAGGTACATCATATCACATATCACATAATACAAATTGTCATCGAAAGTTAAGTGTGCGGACCCTACGGGTTCGAGAACTATGTAGACATGACCGAGACACATCTCCGGTCAATAACCAATAGCGGAACCTGGATGCTCATATTGGCTCCTACATTTTCTATGAAGATCTTTATTGGTCAAACCGCATAACAACATACGTTGTTCCCTTTGTCATCGGTATGTCACTTGCCCGAGATTCGATCGTCGGTATCATCATACCTAGTTCATTCTTGTTACCGGCAAGTCTCTTTACTCGTTCCGTAATACTTCATCCCGCAACTAACACATTAGTCACATTTCTTGCAAGGCTTATAGTGATGAGCATTACCGAGAGGGCCCAGAGATACCTCTCCGATACACGGAGTGACAAATCCTAATCTCGATCTATGCCAACCCAACAAACACCTTCGGAGACACCTGTAGAGCATGTTTATAATCACCCAGTTACGTTGTGACGTTTGATAGCACACAAGGTGTTCCTTCGGTATTCGGGAGTTGCATAATCTCATAGTCAGAGGAACATGTATAAGTTAAGAAGAAAGCAATAGCAATAAAACTCAACGATCATAATGCTAAGCTGACGGATGGGTCTTGTCCATCTCATCATTCTCTAATGATGTGACCCCGTTCATCAAATGACAACACATGTCTATGGTCAGGAAACATACCCATCTTTGATTAACGAGCTAGTCAAGTAGATGCATACTAGGGACACTCTGTTTTGTCTATGTTTTCACACATGAACTAAGTTTCCGGTCAATACAATTCTAGCATGAATTATAAACATTTATCATGATATAAGGAAATATAAATAACAACTTTTATTATTTCCTCTAGAGCATATTTCCTTCAGTCTCCCACTTGCACTAGAGTCAACAATCTAGTTCACATCGCCATGTGATTTAACACCAATAGTTCACATTACCATGTGATTAGTTCACATCGCCATGTGACTAATACCCAAAGGGTTTTACTTGAGTCAATAATCTAGTTGACATCGCTATGTGATTAACACCCAAAGAGTACTAAGGTGTGATCATGTTTTGCTTGTGAGAGAAGCTTAGTCAATGGGTCTGTCACATTCATAGCCGTATGTATTTTGCAAATTTTCTATGTCTACAATGCTCTGCGTGGAGCTACTCTAGCTAATTGCTCCCACTTTCAATATGTATCCAGATTGAGACTCAGAGTCATCCAGATCGATGTAAAAGCTTGCATCAGCGTAACTCTTTACGACGAACTCTTTATCACCTCCATAACCGAGAAATATCTCCTTATTCCATTAAGGATAATTTGACCGATGCCCAGTGATCCACTCCTGGATCACTATTGTACCCTCTTGCCAAACTCACGGTGAGGTTCACAATAGGTCTGGTACACAACATAGCATACTTCATAGAACCTATGACTGAGGCATAGGGAATGAATTTTCATTCTCTTTCTATTTTCTGCCGTGGTCGGGTTTTGAGTCTTTACTCAACTTTACACCTTGCAACACAGTCAAGAACTACTTCTTTGACTGTTCCATTTTGAACTACTTCAAAATTTTGTCAAGGTATGTACTCATTGAAGAAAATTATCAAGCGTCTTGTTCTATCTCTATAGATCTTGAGTCTCAATATGTAAGGAGCTTCACCGAGGTCTCACTAGTGCGTGTCAGTCCTAAACAAACGGTTTTTAACCCCTTTCCGTGACGGCATTTGGAACCGTCGCCAAGTGAGTGTGGGTGATAGGGGGGTCCTTCCCACACGACCCATAAACCGTCGGGGATAGGGCCCCTACAGTACTCCTACTCGTTTCTGCTCGCATTGCCATCGCAGTAGGTATTCTGTGGTGCTACGTTTATGATGCGCGGCCCATCACAAACGGTTCACTATTATAGAACGTGTATGATGCGCGGCCCATCACAAACGGTTCACTGTTAAGAAGATTAGCTAATCATCGTACAAGTGTTGGACAGGATTACGAAACGTCGGACAGTCGTAACATCGTCGTACACGACAACTATCGCACACGCTATTCTGTGGTGCAACGTTTACGATGCATACTTCATCAGAAATAGTTCATGGTTGCGAATCGTGTATGATAAGGCAACTAACACAAACTTTTAGTTTGCCCGCACCGTTTGTGATATTGTCTCACATCGCACACGCTTTGCAAACGGCAACTGTGTGCATGCTTGCACACGTTTCCTCTCTGTGAACCATCTCGGATTATTGTGCATATCGCAAATGTTTGTGTTTTACCAACCGTGTGTGCCGTAACAACCTACAGAGCGTAATTTCACCGTAATTTAATTGCTGCTTTTTCAAATTGTACTGGATTTGAATTTGAATATATGCTACAACTTTATTCATATCCATCAGGTTCAAACAACCAATGCATTAATCGATTCATAGGTTTATATGTTCAAGAATTACATAAGAGCCAAATAAAGAATGATGAACCACAGTTTTATACTTGTACTATTAAAGACGGTAAAGAAAGAGGCGAAATATATTCTGGTTGTTGAACAAGGTGAAGCGGAATGCCCATATTGTGCCCTCCTCCATGCAGAAGGCACGCACGACTCTAGTCCAACCCCTTGTCATGGCCGACCGCCCATCCTTCACGGTCTTCATGAAAACATCTAGATAATCATCGTGTTCTGGTAGAAATACTTTAACCTTTGCATGCCCACCAATCATGTAGTTTGAGAGGTAATCTTGAGTAAACTGCTTTGGCAACCACTGCAAAGGAAAAATATTCAGACATTGTCATCTAACACAACTCATTATGGGCAGTAAAAAGAAGGCTGCAGAGTTCTTACTTACCATCCTGCAGTTCGCTATTGTCTTGGATAAATTGTAAACAAATAGTTTAATTGCCATCTTTGGACCCATTTTACTAACAATCCTTATCAGCTTCCTCACTTGATGTTAGTTCATCGATATCTCATTGCCCCATACGCAGAAAGGGTCGAAGCGCGTATCTTTACCAATGACATATGTACCTAAAAGCACCAAGTTAATATTAGAAGCTAAACAGCAATTGCACAATGATGTAGTACAACACCCTTTTATAATATATCTATATACATCCGTATGTGGTAATCCATTTGAAATCTCTAAAAAGACAAATATTTAGGAACGGAGGGAGTATCTTATAACATCCAATATACTCACATATTAGATGAATTAACATCTTATACTATGGACCGGAAGGAGTTTAGTGCATTCTTACAAATTATCGGCTGATTAACTACTGTTGTATCCATGGGTTATAGTTAGTTTGAGCTAGTTCGGACTCAAATAGCCCTAAAGTATATCTAAACATGAGGGCTAGTTTGAGATAGTTGCATCTATAACCCACCAAATAAAACTATCCAACCCAAGAGGTGCTAATTGGAGCTAGTTCTCCTAGTGCATTTATTGTCAATCTAACCCTGCCATCCAAACAACTCTTTGGATGGAGTTAGTTTAGGGTTAGTCATGAGCTAAAAACTAACTCTAACCTCTAGCTAAGTTGAGTATCCAAATGGGGCTTTGTTGTTGTTGTTGTTGCTGCTGCTCTTCTACGTATATCTAGACATCATTAGAACATTAATATAACACTCTTCCTTGTTGCTATGTAGCCTAGGATTGCATATTTAGACATTAAGTACAATGCATGTTGCTATGTAGCCTCAGATATATTACATATGGCCCTAGTTAACCTAACGAAAAATGGGTTACAGATATATCCAGTTAAAAGTTCGATTCACCAATTAGTCCCTTATCAGCCGCCGGCCTATATGGTACCAGCTACTGATACCCTGAAAAGTGAGCAGATATAAGTCATGGGATGAAACTAACCTCGATGGAAAACAACAGTCGTTCCCAAAATTGTCCTGTGTAGGTACATCGAGAAGCATGTTAAGCACAACAGGCTAAACATCAACCAAAATTATACATGGCAGACAAAATAATCTCCAAAAGATAGCTTCAGTGTGTAGGTTTAAGCACGTTAGTAAAGCAAAACAAGTGGAAAGGTGTGCTAACTGCAACAGGCCTAACATTTAACAACAAGCAAACATAGTCATTCAAACTGGTATTGTGCCGGTCTAAGTACACTGGTTATTGTTAAATAAAAATGGAAAGGCGTGTTAACTACAAGATGCAACAACCAAATGTATTCATTCATAGTGGTATTGTTGAAACTGCTACTGATGAAATTGAACTGCACAGTTCATATTTGCACATATAGAACATCACGTTGTGAATAACTGGAATAAACAAGGCATACTACGGACAACCAAAGATAGCATTTGAAACTGGACATTGATGACCCACAAGTATAGGGGATCTATCATAGTCCTTTCGATAAGTAAGAGTGTCGAACCCAACGAGGAGCAGAAGGAAATGATAAGCAGTTTTCTGCAAGGTATTCTCTGCAAGCACTGAAATTATAGGTAATAAATAGTTTTGTGATAAGATAATTTGTAACGAGCAACAAGTAACAAAAGTAAATAAAGTGCACCAAGGTGGCCCAATCCTTTATGTAGCAAAGGACAAGCCTGGACAAACTCTTATATAGAGAAAAGCGCTCCCGAGGACACATGGGAATTTTCGTCAAACTAGTTTTCATCACGTTCATATGATTCGCGTTCGGTACTTGGATAATTTGATATGTGGGTGGACCAGTGCTTGGGTGCTGTCCTTACTTGGACAAGCATCCCACTTATGATTAACCCCTATTGCAAGCATTCGCAACTACAAAAGAAGTATTAAGGTAAACCTAACCATAGCATGAAACATATGGATCCAAATCAGCCCCTTACGAAGCAACGCATAAACTAGGGTTTAAGCTTCTGTCACTTTAGCAACCCATCATCTACTTATTACTTCCCAATACCTTCCTCTAGGCCCAAACAATGGTGAAGTATCATGTAGTCGACGTTCACATAACACCACTAGAGGAGAGACAACATACATCTCATCAAAATATCGAACGAATACCAAATTCACATGACTACTAATAGCAAGACTTCTCCCATGTCCTCAGGAACAAACGTAACTAGTCACAAAGCATATTCATATTCATAATCAGAGGAGTATTAATATGCATATAGGATCTGAACATATGATCTTCCACCAAATAAACCAACTAGCATCAACTACAAGGACTAATCAACACTACTAGCAACCTACAGGTACCAATCCCAGACTTAGAGACAAGAATTGGATACAAGAGATGAACTTGAAGGAAATATGCCCTAGAGGCAATAATAAAGTTATTATTTATTTCTTTATATCATGGTAAATGTTTATTATTCATGCTAGAATTGTATTAACCGGAAACATAATACATGTGTGAATACATAGACAAACAGAGTGTCACTAGTATGCCTCTACTTCACTAGCTCGTTGATCAAAGATGGTTAAGTTTCCTAGCCATTGACATGGGTTGTCATTTGATTAACGGGATCACATCATTAGGAGAATGATGTGATTGACTTGACCCATTCCGTTAGCTTAGCACTCGATCGTTTAGTATGTTGCTATTGCTTTCTTCATGACTTATACATGTTCCTATGACTATGAGATTATGCAACTCCCGTTTACCGGAGGAACACTTTGTGTGCTACCAAACGTCACAACGTAACTGGGTGATTATAAAGGTGCTCTACAGGTGTCTCCGAAGGTACTTGTTGGGTTGGCGTATTTCGAGATTAGGATTTGTCACTCCGATTGTCGGAGAGGTATCTCTGGGCCCACTCGGTAATGCACATCACTTAAGCCTTGCAAGCATTGCAACTAATGAGTTAGTTGCGGGATGATGTATTACGGAACGAGTAAAGAGACTTGCCGGTAACGAGATTGAACTAGGTATTGAGATACCGACGATCGAATCTCGGGCAAGTAACATACCGATGACAAAGGGAACAACGTATGTTGTTATGCGGTCTGACCGATAAAGATCTTCGTAGAATATGTAGGAGCCAATATGGGCATCCAGGTCCCGCTATTGGTTATTGACAAGAGAGGTGTCTCGGTCATGTCTACATAGTTCTCGAACCCGTAGGGTCCGCACGCTTAACGTTCGTTGACGATATAGTACTATGAGTTATGTATGTTGGTGACCGAATGTTGTTCGGAGTTTTGGATGAGATCACGGATATGACGAGGAACTCCGGAATGGTCCGGAAGTAAAGATTGATATGTGGATAGTAGTGTTTGATCTCCGGAAAGGTTCCGGAATCCATCGGAAGGGGTTCCGGATGTTTCCCGAAATGTTTGGGCACAAGAACACTTTATCTGGGCCAAAGGGGAAAGCCCACGAGGTTTTTGGAAAGCGCAAAAGGAAGTTTTGCGGAGTCCAGGGGCCAGACGCCAGGGTCCCTGGCGTCTGGGTCCAGACGCCGGGAACCCTGGCGTCTGGCCCTGGAGTCCGAGAAGGACTCTTGCCTTTCGGGTGAAACCGACTTTGTGGAGGCTTTTACTCCAAGTTTCGACCCCAAGGCTCAACATATAAATAGAGGGGTAGGGCTAGCACCCAAGACACATCAAGAAACACCAAGCCGTGTGCCGGCAACCCCGTCCCCTCTAGTTTATCCTCCGTCATAGTTTTCGTAGTGCTTAGGCGAAGCCCTGCGGAGATTGTTCTTCACCAACACCGTCACCACGCCGTCGTGCTGCCGGAACTCATCTACTACTTCGCCCCTCTTGCTGGATCGAGAAGGCGGGGACGTCATCGAGCTGAACGTGTGTAGAACTCGGAGGTGCCGTGCTTTCGGTACTTGGATCGGTCGGATCGTGAAGACGTACGACTACATCAACCGCGTTGATATAACGCTTCCGCTTACGGTCTACGAGGGTACGTAGACAACACTCTCCCCTCTCGTTGCTATGCATCACCATGATCTTGCGTGTGCGTAGGAATTTTTTTGAAATTACTACGTTCCCCAACAGTGGCATCCGAGCCTGGTTTTATGCGTAGATGTCATATGCACGAGTAGAACACAAGTGAGTTGTGGGCGATATAAGTCATACTGCTTACCAGCATGTCATACTTTGGTTCGGCGGTATTGTTGGATGAAGCGGCCCGGACCGACATTACGCGTACGCTTACGCGAGACTGGTTCTACCGACGTGCTTTGCACACAGGTGGCTGGCGGGTGTCAGTTTCTCCAACTTTAGTTGAACCGAGTGTGGCTACGCCCGGTCCTTGCGAAGGTTAAAACAGCACCAACTTGACAAACTATCGTTGTGGTTTTGATGCGTAGGTAAGAACGGTTCTTGCTAAGCCCAGTAGCAGCCACGTAAAACTTGCAACAACAAAGTAGAGGACGTCTAACTTGTTTTTGCAGGGCATGTTGTGATGTGATATGGTCAAGACATGATGCTAAATTTTATTGTATGAGATGATCATGTTTTGTAACCGAGTTATCGGCAACTGGCAGGAGCCATATGGTTGTCGCTTTATTGTATGCAATGCAATCGCCCTGTAATGCTTTACTTTATCACTAAGCGGTAGCGATAGTCGTAGAAGCATAAGATTGGCGAGACGACAACGATGCTACGATGGAGATCAAGGTGTCGCGCCGGTGACGATGGTGATCATGACGGTGCTTCGGAGATGGAGATCACAAGCACAAGATGATGATGGCCATATCATATCACTTATATTGATTGCATGTGATGTTTATCTTTTATGCATCTTATCTTGCTTTGATTGACGGTAGCATTATAAGATGATCCCTCACTAAATTATCAAAGTATAAGTGTTCTCCCTGAGTATGCACCGTTGCGAAAGTTCTTCGTGCTGAGACACCACGTGATGATCGGGTGTGATAGGCTCTACGTTCAAATACAACGGGTGCAAAACAGTTGCACACGCGGAATACTCAGGTTAACTTGACGAGCCTAGCATATAACAGATATGGCCTCGGAACACGGAGACCGAAAGGTCGAGCGTGAATCATATAGTAGATATGATCAACATAGTGATGTTCACCGTTGAAACTACTCCATCTCACGTGATGATCGGACATGGTTTAGTTGATATGGATCACGTGATCACTTAGAGGATTAGAGGGATGTCTATCTAAGTGGGAGTTCTTAAGTAATATGATTAATTGAACTTAAATTTATCATGAACTTAGTCCTGATAGTATTTGCAAATTATGTTGTAGATCAATAGCTCGCGTTGTTGCTTCCCTATGTTTATTTTGATATGTTCCTAGAGAAAAATTATGTTGAAAGATGTTAGTAGCAATGATGCGGATTGGATCCGTGATCTGAGGATTATCCTCATTGCTGCACAGAAGAATTATGTCCTTGATGCACCGCTAGGTGACAGACCTATTGCAGGAGCAGATGCAGACGTTATGAACGTTTGGCTAGCTCAATATGATGACTACTTGATAGTTTAGTGCACCATGCTTAACGGCTTAGAATCGGGACTTCAAAGACGTTTTGAACGTCATGGACCATATGAGATGTTCCAGGAGTTGAAGTTAATTTTTCAAGCAGATACCCGAGTTGAGAGATATGAAGTCTCCAACAAGTTCTATAGCTAAAAGATGGAGGAGAATAGCTCAAGCAGTGAGCATGTGCTCAGATTGTCTGGGTACTACAATCGCTTGAATCAAGTGGGAGTTAATCTTCCAGATAAAATAGTGATTGACAGAATTCTCTAGTCACCATCACCAAGTTAGTAGAACTTCGTGATGAACTATAGTATGCAAGGGATGACGAAAGTAATTCCCGAGCTCTTCGTGATGCTGAAATCGACGAAGGTAGAAATCAAGAAAAACATCAAGTGTTGATGGTTAACAAGACCACTAGTTTCAAGAAAAGGGCAAAGGGAAGAAGGGGAACTTCAAGAAGAACGGCAAGCAAGTTGCTGCTCAAGTGAAGAAGCCCAAGTCTGGACCTAAGCCTGAGACTAAGTGCTTCTACTGCAAAGGGACTGGTCACTGGAAGCGGAACTACCCCAAGTATTTGGCGGATAAGAAGGATGGCAAAGTGAACAAAGGTATATTTGATATACATGTTATTGATGTGTACTTTACTAGTGTTTATAGCAACCCCTCGGTATTTGATACTAGTTCAGTTGCTAAGAGTAGTAACTCGAAACGGGAGTTGCAGAATGAACAGAAACTAGTTAAGGGTGAAGTGACGATGTGTGTTGGAAGTAGTTCCAAGATTGATATGATCATCATCGCACACTCCCTATACTTTCGGGATTAGTGTTGAACCTAAATAAGTGTTATTTGGTGTTTGCGTTGAGCATGAATATGATTTGATCATGTTTATTGCAATACGGTTATTCATTTAAGTTAGAGAATAATTGTTGTTCTGTTTACATGAATAAAACCTTCTATGGTCATACACCCAATGAAAATGGTTTGTTGGATCTCGATCGTAGTGATACACATATTCATAATATTGAAGCCAAAAGATGCAAAGTTAATAATGATAGTGCAACTTATTTGTGGCACTGCCGTTTAGGTCATATTGGTGTAAAGCGCATGAAGAAACTCCATGCTGATGGGCTTTTGGAATCACTTGATTATGAATCACTTGATGCTTGCGAACCATGCCTTATGGGCAAGATGACTAAGACTCCGTTCTCCGGAACAATGGAGCGAGCAACTGACTTATTGGAAATAATACATACTGATGTATGCGATCCGATGAGTGTTGAGGCTCGCGGCGGGTATCGTTATTTTCTGACCTTCACAGATGATTTGAGCAGATATGGGTATATCTACTTGATGAAACATAAGTCTGAAACATTTGAAAAGTTCAAAGAATTTCAGAGTGAAGTGGAAAATCATCGTGACAAGAAAATAAGGTTTCTACGATCTGATCGCGGAGACAAATATTTGAGTTACGAGTTTGGTCTTCAATTAAAACAATGTGGAATAGTTTCACAAATTCGTGCCACCTGGAACACCACAGCATAATGGTGTGTCCGAACGTCATAACCGTACTTTATTGGATATAGTGCAATCTATGATGTTTCTTACCGATTTACCACTATAGTTTTGGGGTTATGCATTAGAGACAGCTGCATTCACGTAAAAAAAAGGGGCACCATCTAAATCCATTTGAGACGACACCGTATGAACTGTGGTTTGGCAAGAAACCAAAGTTGTCGTTTCTTAAAGTTTGGGGTTGCGATGCTTATAAGAAAAAGTTTCATCCTGATAAGCTCAAACCCAAATCGGAGAAATGTGTCTTCATAGGATACCCAAAGGAGACAATTGGGTACACCTTCTATCACAGATCCGAAGGCAAGATATTCATTGCTGAGAATGGATCCTTTCGAGAGAAGGAGTTTCTCTTGAAAGAAGTGAGTGGGAGGAAAGTAGAACTTGATCAGGTAATTGTACCTGCTCCTTTATTGGAAAGTAGTTCATCACAGAAACTTGTTCCTATGACTCCTACACCAATTAGTGAGGAAGCTAATGATGATGATCATGTAACTTCAGATCAAGTTACTACCGAACCTCGTAGGTAACAGGAACCCCAGAGTGGTACGGTAATCCTATTCTGGAGGTCATGTTACTTGACCATGACGAACCTACGAACTATGAGGAAGCGATGATGAGCCCAGATTCCGCGAAATGGCTTGAGGCCATGAAATCTGAGATGAGATCCATGTATGAGAACAAAGTATGGACTTTGATTGACTTGCCCAATGATCGGCGAGCCATTGAGAATTAAATGGATCTTCAAGAGGAAGACGGACGCTGATAGTAGTGTTACTATCTACAAAGCTAGAATTGTCGCAAAAAGGTTTTTGACAAGTTCAAGGTGTTGACTACGATGAGAGTTTCTCACTCGTATCTATGCTTAAGTCTGTCCGAATCATGTTAGCAATTGCCGCATTTTATGAAATCTGGCAAATGGATAAACAAAACTGCATTCCTTAATGGATTTATTAAAGAAGAGTTGTATATGATGCAACCAGAAGGTTTTGTCAATCCTAAAGGTGCTAACAAAATATGCAAGCTCCAGCGATCCATCTATGGACTGGTGCAAGCATCTCGGAGTTGGAATATACGCTTTGATAAGTTGATCAAAGCATATAGTTTTATACAGACTTGCGGTGAAGCCTGTATTTACAAGAAAGTGAGTGGGAGCACTACAACATTTCTGATAAGTATATGTGAATGACATATTGTTGATCGGAAATAATGTAGAATTATTCTGCAAAGCATAAAGGAGTGTTTGAAAGGAGTTTTTCAAAGAAAGACCTCGGTGAAGCTGCTTACATATTGAGCATCAAGATCTATAGAGATAGATCAAGACGCTTGATAAGTTTTTTCAATGAGTACATACCTTGACAAGATTTTGAAGTAGTTCAAAATGGAACAGTCAAAGAAAGAGTTCTTGCCTGTGTTACAAGGTGTGAAATTGAGTAAGACTCAAAGCCCGACCACGGCAGAAGATAGAAAGAGAATGAAAGTCATTCCCTATGCCTCGGCCATAGGTTCTATAAAGTATGCCATGCTGTGTACCAGATCTATTGTATACCCTACACTGATTTTGGCAAGGGAGTACAATAGTGATCTAGGAGTAGATCACTGGACAGCGGTCAAAATTATCCTTAGTGGAATAAGGATATGTTTCTCGATTATGGAAGTGACAAAAGGTTCGTCGTAAAGGGTTACGTCGATGCAAGTTTTGACACTAATCTAGATGACTCTAAGTCTCGGTCTAGATACATATTGAAAGTGGGAGCAATTAGCTAGAGTAGCTCCGTGCAGAGCATTGTAGACATAGAAATTTGCAAAATACTTACGGATCTGAATGTGACAGACCCGTTGACTAAAATTATCTCACAAGCAAAACATGATCACACCTTAGTACTCTTTGGGTGTTAATCACATAGCGATGTGAACTAGATTATTGACTCTAGTAAACCCTTTGGGTGTTGGTCACATGACGATGTGAACTATGGGTGTTAATCACATGGTGATGTGAACTATTGATGTTAAATCACATGGCGATGTGAACTAGATTATTGACTCTAGTGCAAGTGGGAGACTGAAGGAAATATGCCCTAGAGGCAATAATAAAGTTATTATTTATTTCCTTATATCATGATAAATGTTTATTATTCATGCTAGAATTGTATTAACCGGAAACATAATACATGTGTGAATACATAGACAAACAGAGTGTCACTAGTATGCCTCTACTTGACTAGCTCGTTGATCAAAGATGGTTATGTTTCCTAGCCATTGACATGAGTTGTCATTTGATTAACGGGATCACATCATTAGGAGAATGATGTGATTGACTTGACCCATTCCGTTAGCTTAGCACTCGATCGTTTAGTATGTTGCTATTGCTTTCTTCATGACTTATACATGTTCCTATGACTATGAGATTATGCAACTCCCGTTTACCGGAGGAACACTTTGTGTGCTACCAAACGTCACAACGTAACTGGGTGATTATAAAGGTGCTCTACAGGTGTCTCCGAAGGTACTTGTTGGGTTGGCGTATTTCGAGATTAGGATTTGTCACTCCGATTGTCGGAGAGGTATCTCTGGGCCCACTCGGTAATGCACATCACTATAAGCCTTGCAAGCATTGCAACTAATGAGTTAGTTGCGGGATGATGTATTACGGAACGAGTAAAGAGACTTGCCGGTAATGAGATTGAACTAGGTATTGAGATACCGATGATCGAATCTCGGGCAAGTAACATACCGATGAAAATGGGAACAACGTATGTTGTTATGCGGTCTGACCGATAAAGATCTTCGTAGAATATGTAGGAGCCAATATGGGCATCCAGGTCCCACTATTGGTTATTGACAAGAGAGGTGTCTCGGTCATGTCTACATAGTTCTCGAACCCGTAGGGTCCGCACGCTTAACGTTCGTTGACGATATAGTACTGTGAGTTATGTATGTTGGTGACCGAATGTTATTCGGAGTTTTGGATGAGATCACGGATATGACGAGGAACTCCGGAATGGTCCGGAAGTAAAGATTGATATGTGGATAGTAGTGTTTGAACTCCGGAAAGGTTCCGGAATCCATCGGAAGGGGTTCCGGATGTTTCCCGAAATGTTTGGGCACAAGAACACTTTATCTGGTCCAAAGTGGAAAGCCCACGAGGTTTTTGGAAAGCGCAAAAGGAAGTTTTGCGGAGTCCAGGGGCCAAACGCCAGGGTCCCTGGCGTCTGGCCCTGGAGTCCGAGAAGGACTCTTGCCTTTCGGGTGAAACCGACTTTGTGGAGGCTTTTAGTCCAAGTTTCGACCCCATGGCTCAACATATAAATAGAGGGGTAGGGCTAGCACCCAAGACACATCAAAAAACACCAAGCCGTGTGCCGGCAACCCCGTCCCCTCTAGTTTATCCTCCGTCATAGTTTTCGTAGTGCTTAGGCGAAGCCCTGCGGAGATTGTTCTTCACCAACACCGTGACCACGCCGTCGTGCTGCCAGAACTCATCTACTACTTCGCCCCTCTTGCTGGATCGAGAAGGCGGGGACGTCATCGAGCTGAACGTGTGCAGAACTCGGAGGTGTCGTGCTTTCGGTACTTGGATCGGTCAGATCGTGAAGACGTACGACTACATCAACCACGTTGATATAACGCTTCCGCTTACGGTCTACGAGGGTACATAGACAACACTCTCCCCTCTCGTTGCTATGCATCACCATGATCTTGCGTGTGCGTAGGATTTTTTTTTGAAATTACTACGTTCCCCAACAGAACTAGGGTTTGAGAGGAGATGGTGCTAGTGAAGATGTTGATGGAGATTGGCCCCCTCCCGATGATAGGAGCGTTGGTGATGACGATGGCGATGATTTCCCCCTCCCGGAGGGAAGTGTCCCCGGCAGAACAGCTCTGCCGGATCCCTAGATTGGTTCCGCCAAGGTTCCGCCTCGTGGCGGCGGAGTCTCGTCCCGAAATCTTGCTTATGATTTTTCTTTGGACGAAAGACTTCATATAGCAGAAGATGGGCACCGGAGGGCCAACAGGGGGCCCACGAGGTAGGGGGGCGCGCCCCCACCCTCGTGGCCAGGGTGTGAGCCCCCCTCTGGTATTTCTTCCGCTCAGTATTTTTTATTATTTCCAAAAACAACTTCCGTGGAGTTTCAGGACTTTTGGAGTTGTGCAGAATAGGTCTCTAATATTTGCTCCTTTTCCAGCCCAGAATTCCAGCTGCCGGCATTCTCCCTCCTTATGTAAACCTTGTAAAATAAGAGATTATAGGCATAGGTATTGTGACATAATGTGTAATTAAAGCCCATAATGCAATAAATATCGATATAAAAGCATGATGCAAAATGGACGTATCAGACATATGCTAACTACAAACAACCGAACAATCAAAAAACTTTAAAAGAGGCATATGCTAGCTATAACAGGCTTAACAGCAAGCAAATATATGCATTCCTATCGGTATGTTTAAAACTGGATTGATGAAATGTACTGCATAGTAAATAATTGCACATATAGAGCATCACATTGTGAACAACTAAAATAAACAAGGCATACTGCAAACAACCAGATATAGCAATTAAAACAGGACATATTCTCACTACACTACAAAAGTTACTCAACAAAACAAATCATGGGTTTCCTCACTTGTCACAAATGGGCTCGTTCTCGTGGGAAGAGCACGGACCCTGGATGCGCTCCATGTTGTCGCAGATGCGCTCCTTCCCCTTGGAAGAGCACGGCTGTAGGGTGCCCTCCCTGATGTCGCAGACGGGCGCTTTCCCCTTGGAAGAGCAGATGGGCTCTTTACCCTTGGAAGAGCCAGAGAGGGTGCCCTCCTCATGTGTAGCGACGCGACCTCAAACGGTCAAGTCTCTGTGCTTCAGTGTCATCCCTGGATCGGTAATGCTGACACACACAGTACTCGAAGGATTTATAACAGAGTAGCAATCACACACTTATTACATCGAATGTCTCAAAAGAGAACTTATTACAATAAATATGGCTTAAGGCCACCTAACACGATAACAACGGAAGGCTTGGAAGATAAAGTGAGTCCATCAACTCCAACGGCATAGCTGAGCTGCACGGCAATGACCTAGCGAACCTTACTCCTCGTCTGAAAAGTCTGCAACATGATACGTTGCAGCCCGAAAACGGGTCAGCACATGGAATATGCTGGCAATGTAACACAGTAGAGCAATGAGTAGAATAATGCTATCACTATATGCATATATGGCTGGTGGAGGCTCTATGGTTATATGATTTTGCGAAAAGCCAATTTTTTCCTACAACAAAGGAATAAGTTTTATTTTAACTATCATGGTAGTTGAAATATCGTTGAGAAGGTTCCTCCAACTCAACCCCTATTAAAGTAATTCATTAACCCAATAAATTAAATTAAAGTGATGAGATACAATAGGATAATCCAAATACTAGATACTCAAAATGTCCATAACCGGGGACACGGCTAACCATGATTAGATTGTACACTCTGCAGAGGTTTGCACACTTTTCCCCACAAGACTCAATCTCCTCTGTTGGATTTCTCGCACTACATGGTGTTTGAGAAACGGATGACCGAGACACAGTCTTTCGGAAGCATTAACTCTTTACTCTGGGTGGACAGTTACACCTACTTTCCCTCTACATCTGCTAGCCCACCACTGAAAGAGGTCACACAACTTACTCAAACTATGCCAGAGCCCATAATGGCTTGTGGCTGCACACGGAAGTTTCTAGTATGAATAATCTTAAGATCCCTTTGAGCCTGGGTGGCAGACCGTAGGAAGATCACACGGGTACTCCGGGATATCCTAGGACAACACTGGATTCTCTAGGTGCCCAAACAAGCAATCCACCCAGATGTGTATTAAAGTTGCCACCTTAAGTTGAGCCATTAATTTAACAATCTCACATCTGTCATGGATACACTCGAACCCAATCCACGTCTACGAGCATAGCAATATAAGCATAATGTAGAAGTAACTCCCAAGGTTTGATAACAAAACTAGGCAATAGGTTCTAGCTCATCAACTACTTCCCAAACCCACAAGTTAATCACATCCTAATCATGCAGTGTTTGAGGTTTGGAACTAATGCATAAAATTTGGGTATGAAAGAGTATGATCAATGTGTTACTTGCCTTGCTGACGATCCGCAAAACCTAGGGACTCGTAGTAGCACGCTTCGCACTCCGGAAATTCTATCGCAAACAAACAATAGCATACATAAGCAATCAATCATAGATGCACTGGTAAAACTCAAATAAGAAGATCTAACCAGAGAGTTCAACTTAAGAACTCTGGTTTGCAAAAAGAATCAAATCAAACGAAGCAACGAAACTCAAACTGCAAAAGAAACAAGATCCGATTACTAATCTAAACTAAAGTCAAATTTTACAGTACCAAAATCTTGTTCAGGTTGGTTAAACAGAAGGAGGGTTTTGAGACGAAGATCTAGGCGCTTGAATCGCCTGATTCCGATAAACGAGCGAAAAGATAAACTAAAACGAAAATCGGGTCAGAAATCGCGATCGAAAATAATCGCGAAAAAACCCGAGAAAAAGAAAAAACGGACGAACAGGCTAACGAACGAACGTTCGCTGTCTGTGACTAACGGGCGAAAACCGTTCGTTAAAACGAACGTACGGACGAACGTCCGCTATTTAGCCGAACCAAACTAAACCGATCTAATAATAAAAAACGGATCTAGGGTTTATAAAAAAACTGAATTGTTTTTAACAGAAAAACCGGCGGCTACCTCGGGTACGGCGGGCGGCGGCGCGGCTCCGGCGAGTCGGCAGCAGCGGTGGCGAGCAGATCCGGCGGCGGGGCGGCAGAACGGGGCGGCGGTAGCGGGGCGGCGGCGCGGCAGGGCGGCGCGGCGACACGAGCGGCGAGGTGAGGCAGCGGCGGCGGCGCTCGGGCGGCGGGGCTAGGGTTTTGGGAGGCGGGACGGCTGGGCTTGGGTCTCGGGCCCTCGGCTTATAAGGGCCGGCCGGGCCAGGAGTCCTAGACGGACACGGCCCGGCTAGGTCGGTTGACTTTTTTTTAATATTCTGACGTGCAGAAAAAGAAATAAATAAATACTAAGCAGACTCCAAAAATCCCGAAATAAATTTTCCCTGTCCTCTAAAAATAAGACGGACAAGATGAACATTTATTTGGGCCTAAAATGCAATTTTGAAAAACGCACATTTTTCCTATGCAAATAAAAAGCAATAAAATCCGAATAAAAATCAAATATCTGATTCTAATATTTTTCCTCCAATATTTGATTTATTTTGGAGAAGTCATATTATCTCCTCTCATATATTTTAATATGACAATATTTTGGAGAGAAAAATAATAAAACCAATGATCCTTGTTTCGATATTTGATAAAATTCAAATATGAAAACGGTGAAATCCCCAACTCTCTCCGTGGGTCCTTGAGTTCCTTAGAATTTCAAGGATCGCAAATCGAAATGCAATAAAAATATGATATGCATGAATGACCTATGTATAACATTCCAAATTGGAAATTTGGGATGTTACAAACCTACCCCCCTTAAGATGAATCTCGTCCTCGAGATTCTGGTTGGCTAGAAAATAGGTGTGGGTGGTCTTTGCGAAGATCATCCTCTCGTTCCCAGGTGGCTTCATCCTCGGTATGGTGGCTCCACTAAACTTTGCAAAACTTTATTTCCAATAAGTCAGTTGCTCGCTCCATTGTTCCGGAGAACGGAGTCTTAGTCATCTTGCCCATGAGGCATGGTTCGCAATCATGAAGTGATTCATAATCAAGTGATTCCAAAAGTCCATCAACATGGAGTTTCTTCATGCGCTTTATACCAATATGACCTAAACGGCAGTGCCACATATAAGTTGCACTATCATTATTAACTTTGCATCTTTTGGCTTCAATATTATGAATATGTGTACCACTATGATCGAGATTCAATAAACCATTTATATTGAGTGTATGACCGTAGAAGGTTTTATTCATGTAAATAGAACAACAATTATTCTTTGACTTAAATGAATAATCGTATTGCAATAAACATGATCCAATCATATTCATGTTCAACACAAACACCAAATAACATTTATTTTAGGTTCAACACTAATCCCGAAGGTAAAGGGAGTGTGCGATGGTGATCTTATCAACCTTGGAATCACTTCCAACATACATCATCACCTTGCCCTCAACTAGTCTTTGTTCATTTTGTAACTCCTGTTTCGAGTTACTAATCATAGCAACTGAACCAGTATCAAATACCCACGGGCTACTATGAACACTAATAAAGTACACATCAATAACATGTATATCATATATACTTTTGTTCAATTTGCCGTCCTTCTTATCCGCCAAGTATTTGGGGCAGTTCTGCTTCCAGTGACCATTTCCTTTGCAGTAGAAGGACTCAGTTTCAGGCTTGGGTCTAGCTTTGGGCTTCTTCATGGGAGTGGCAACTTGCTTGCCATTCTTCTTGAAGTTCCCTTTCTTTCCCTTTCCCTTTTAGTTGAAACTAGTGGTCTTGTCAATCATCAACATTTGATGCTTTTCTTGATTTCTACCTTCGTTGATTTCAGCATCATGAAGAGCTCGGGAATCGTTTTTGTCATCCCTTGCATATTATAGTTCATCATGAAGTTCCAGTAATTTGGTGATAGTGACTAGAGAACTCTATCAATCACTATCTTATCTGGAAGATTAACTCCCATTCGATTCAAGCGATTGTAGTACTCAGATATTCTGAGCACATGCTCACTGGTTGAGCTATTCTCCTCCATCTTGTAGGCAAAATACTTGTCAGGGGTCTCATACCTCTCGACTCATGCATGAGTCTGAAATACACATTTCAGCTCTTGGAACATCTTATATGTTCCGTGGCATTCAAAACGTTTTTGAAGTCCCGTTTCTAAGCCATAAAGCATGGTGCACTAAACTATCAAGTAGTCATCATACCGAGCTTTGCCAAACGTTCATAACGTCTGCATCTGCTCGTGCAATAGGTCCGTCACCTAGCGGTGCATCAAGGACATAATTCTTCTGTGCAGCAATGAGGATAATCCTCAGATCACGGACCTAGTCCACATCATTGCTACTATCATCTTTCAACATAGTTTTTCTCTAGGAACATATCAAAAATAAACGGGGAGCTACATCGCGAGCTATTGATCTACAACATAGTTATGCAAATGCTATCAGGACTAAGTTCATGATAAATTAAAGTTCAATCAATCATATTACTTAAGAACTCCCACTTAGATAGACATCCCTCTAGTCATCTAAATGATCACATGATCCATATCAACTAAACCATGTCCGATCATCACGTGAGATGGAGTAGTTTTCAATGGTGAACATCACTATGTCGATCATATCTACTATATGATTCATGCTCGACCTTTCGGTCTCAGTGTTCCGGGGCCATATCTGCATATACTAGGCTCGTCAAGTTTAACCCGAGTATTCTGCGTGTGCAAAACTGGCTTGCACCCGTTGTATGTGAACGTAGAGCTTATCACACCCGATCATCACATGGTGTCCCGGCACGACGAACTGTCGCAATGATGCATACTCAGGGAGAACACTTATACCTTCAAATTTAGTTAGAGATCATCTTATAATGCTACCGCCGTACTAAGCAAAATAAGATGCATAAAAGGATAAACATCACATGCAATCAAGTAAGTGATATGATATCGCCATCATCATCTTGTGCCTTTGATCTCCATCTCCAAAGCACCGTCATGATCACCATCGTCACCAGCTTGACACCTTGATCTCCATTGAAGTACCGTTGTCGTCTCGCCAACTATTGCTTCTACGACTATCGCTACCGCTTAGTGATAAAGTAAAGCAATTACATGGCGATTGCATTTCATACAATAAAGCGACAACCATATGGCTCCTGCCAGTTGCCGATAACTGTTACAAAACGTGATCATCTCATACAACAAATTATATATCATCATGTCTTGACCATATCACATCACAGCAAGCCCTACAAAAACAAGTTAGACGTCCTCTACTTTGTTGTTGCAAGTTTTACGTGGCTGCTACGGGCTTCTAGCAAGAAGTTCTTACCTACGCATCAAAACCACAACGATTTTTCATCCAGTGTGATGTTTTAACCTTCAACAAGGACCGGGTGTAATCACACTCGATTCAACTAAAGTTGGAGAAACGGACACCCACTAGCCACCTGTGTGCGAAGCATGGCGGTAGAACCAGTCTCATGCACGCGGTCATGTAATGTCGGTCTGGGCCGCTTCATCCAACAATACCGCCAAGTCAAAGTATGACATGCTGGTAAGCAGTATGACTATTATCGCCCATAACTCTTTGTGTTCTACTCGTGCATATAACATCTACGCATAGACCTGGCTCTGATACCACTGTTGGGGAACGTAGTATTCCAAAAAAAATCCTACAATCACACAAGATCTATCTAGGAGAAGCATAGCAACAAGAGGGGAGAGTGTGTCTACATACCCTCGTAGACTGAAAGCGGAAGCGTTTAGTAACGCGGTTGATGTAGTCGAACGTCTTCGCGATCCAACCGATCCAAGTAACGAACACACGATACCTCCATGATCTGCACACGTTCAGCTCGGTGACGTCCCTCGAACTCTTGATCCAGTTGAGGCCGAGGGAGAGTTTCGTCAGCACGATGGCGTGGTGACGGTGATAATGAAGTTACCGGCGCAGGGCTTCGCCTAAGCACTACGACGATATGACCGAGGTGTTGAACTGTGGAGGGGGCACCGCACACGGCTAAGATATTGTCTGTTGTCTTTGGGGTGCCCCTCTGCCCCCGTATATAAAGGAGGGAAGGAGGAGGCCGACCAACAAGGGGCGCGCCAGGGAGAGGAGAGTCCTACTAGGACTCCAGTCCTAGTAGGATTCGGCCCCACATTTTTTCCTTCTACCAGAGGGGGAAAAGGGGAAGGAGAGGGAGTAGGAGAAAGAAATGGGGGTGGCACCCCCTTCCTAAGTCCAATTCGGCCTCCTCCCTCGTGGGGGGCGCACCAGCCCCTTGTGGGCTGGTTAGCCTCCCTCCTATGGCCCATAAGGCCCATATCTTTCCCCGGGGGTTCCGGCAACCTCCCGGTACTCCGGAAAAATGCCCGAATCACTCGGAACCATTCCGACGTCCAAATGCAACCTTCCATTATATGAATCTTTACCTCTCGACCATTTCGAGACTCCTTGTCATGTCCGTGATCTCATCCGGGACTTCGAACAAACTTTGATACATCAAATAACATAACTCATAATACAAATCGTCATCGAACATTAAGCGTACGGACCCTACGGGTTTGAGAACTATGTAGACATGACCGAGACACATCTCCGGTCAATAACCAATAGCGGAACCTGGATGCTCATATTGGCTCCTACATATTCTATGAAGATCTTTATCGGTCAAACCGCATAACTACATACGTTGTTCCCTTTGTCATCGGTATGTTACTTACCCGAGATTCGATCATCGGTATCATCATACCTAGTTCAATCTCGTTACCGGCAAGTCTCTTTACTCGTTCCATAATACTTCATCCCGCAACTAACTCATTAGTCGCATTGCTTGCAAGGCTTATAGTGATGAGCATTACCGAGAGGGCCCAGAGATACCTCTCCGATACACGGAGTGACAAATCCTAATATCGATCTATGCCAACCCAACAAACACCTTCGGAGGCACCTGCAGAGCATCTTTATAATCACCCAGTTACGTTGTGACATTTGATAGCACACAAGGTGTTCCTCCGTTATTCGGGAGTTGCATAATCTCATAGTCAGAGGAACATGTATAAGTCATGAAGAAAGCAAGCAATAAAACTCAGCGATCATAATGCTAAGCTAACGGATGGGTCTTGTCCATCACATCATTCTCTAATGATGTGATCTCGTTCATCAAATGACAACACATGTCTATGGTCAGGAAACATAATCATCTTTGATTAACGAGCTAGTCAAGTAGAGGCATACTAGGGACACTCTGTTTTGTCTATGTATTCACACAGGTACTAAGTTTTCAGTTAATACAATTCTAGCAAGGATAATAAACATTTATCCTGATATAAGGAAATATAAATAACAACTTTTATTATTGCCTCTAGGGCATATTTCCTTCAGTAATAGTGAAATTTTAGGAAAAAGAAGCTTTCAAATAAGGAATGAATTAGTAGCATTGATACTGCCCTTAAAAGAAAGAAAGTCAAACAAAACCAAAATCAAAATCAAAATAAAGAAGTTTATCAAAGAAAGAATGAACTAGTGGCACTGATATTACCCTTTAAGAAGAAGAAAAATAAAAAAAATGACAAAACTAATTAGTGTCATTGGTATTACCAATTGAGAAGAAAGAAAAAAGAAAAAATAACAAAATTTGCACATAATTTTTACAAGAATTACGCATTTTTGTAATATGCAAGAATAAGTATATAATAGTGGAATTTTCGTAAAAGAATATTTCTAAGCAGGAATGATTAAGGAGGCATTGCTATTACCCTTAAAGAAGAAAGAAAATGAGAAACATAAACACAATCAAAATAATGAGTTTTCTAAGAAAGAATAAATTAGTGGAACTGCTATTACACTTTCACAAGGAAGAATATAAAATAAAAACTAATTAATCAAAATAATGAAGTTTCCTAAGGAAGAATGAATTAGTGGAATTTGTATTACCCTTTCAGAAGAAAGAAATGAAATAAAACTAAAAAATCAAAATAATAAAGTCTTCTAAGAAAGAAAGAATTAGTGGCATTGATATTACCCTTCCAGAAGAAAGAAAATAAATAAACTAATAAATCATAGTGAAGTTTTCTAAGGAAGAGTAAATTAGTTGCATTGATACTACCCTTTTAGAAGAACCAAAGTGAAGAAAAGACTATAACAAAATCAAAATAATGCCAAAATTTACACACAATTTACACATGAAATGCGCTTTGTTATAATATGCAAGAATAAACATATAATAGTGGAATCTCACAAAAAAGGGATTCCTAAGAAGGAATGAATTAGTGGCATTGGTATTATCCTTAAAGTAGAAAGAAAATGAAATACAAACTTAAACAGAATCAAAATAATAAAGTTTTCTAAGTAAGAATAAAATAGTGGCATTGGTATTACCCTTTAAGAAGAAAGAAGTTAAAAAAATAAAATAAACAATGACAAAATTGGCACACAATATTCACAAAAATGTGTTTTAAAAAAATATGCAAGAATAAACATATAATAGTAGAATTTTTGCAAAATAGTCCTTTAAAAGGAATGAAATTACAATGATTTTACCCTTGAAAGAAATCAAAATAAGAAACAATGAATTAGTAGCAATAGTATTACCCTTTAAAGAAGAAAGATAATGAAAAAAGAATAAAAACTTGCACACAACTTCGTTCTAAAATTGCACTTTTTATAGTATGCAAACAATAATCATATAATAATATATTTTAGCACATATTTCATACGCACTCCGTCTAGGTGTATAAGTGATCTTAGGTTGTGCACCGCGACCAAGACGGAGGGGAAAACGAGAGAACTCAATGTATCTTTGATAATTAATAGCACTGCATGCAATGAACTAACCACTGCATCTCATGTTTGTTAGTCTCAAGTCATTAAAAGCATGCACGACCCACATATCTTATTGGTTGATATGTCACGAAACAAGGAACGAGGAGAGAGTTAATTTACCGTGCCTAAGTGTTTTGTGATTATTTGGTTTTCGTAAGGTGACTTACACACCTAGACGGAGGGAGTAGTATTTATGTGGATGCATTTACACTCACCCAATGTTCCAATAATACCCACAAAAAAAGAACAAAAACCAGCTAAGAAAGAAAAACAAAAAAACAAAAATATATATAATAGGAAAAACATAAAATAAACAAACTGGGAGAGCGGAGGGTTGGATCACACAGTTAAGATGCTTCTACTAAATATGGGGTCAGTAAAAGAACCAGTACAACAAACAAGATAAGCGAGGAAAAAAAAACATTGCACGAATCTCAGAGTAAAAATCAACGGCCAAGAAATCAAGTAACCCAAATTTAAAATTCAGGCAATTTACAAGTAGCTAAAGTGTCATAATAAATGTTCCAGTACTTGTGTCATGCAAAACAATATGCATGATACTAGTATACAATACTTCTCGCTACGAGCAGTCTCAACATCAAGATCCGTGTTGCTAATTTACCTTGTAGCTTGTGCCCACTATGAGCACGTTGGTTCAGGATGATACGGCTTCCTTCTCTCTACAATTAATTTGTGCCACATCATCAAAATAGTCTACATGGCATATTTATCAACAATGATGATAATACGAGTGCTAGAGATGCCCTCAGAGATAGCTCAGATTTCGGTCTCCTGCTTGTATATCACCCGGTGCTTACGTTTTGCACATGGCCTTGCTAAACCAGTTCAATAATCCTAGCTACTGGTTGTAATAATAAGTTGGTCAACTACAAGTGGTCTCAAAACACAAGCGACTACTCCGTGTGCTTCCTCCTTAATTTCCTCATCTAATCAATGGTGGTGCTAGCTAGCTGTGATGCATCGTATGATCAGGTCAACATGTCGCTTTGTTCAGAAGTTGAGTACTATCTCTCCGTCCCAAAATAAGTGTCAACAAAACTTTGTACGAATATTGCTAGGATAAAAACTCAACTCGTAAATGACATCAGCTTAGAAAGCATTGCTCTCCTTTTTCCCCTGTAAAATAAACCTACAAAAGTGCTAGTACAATTAGATCCCAAAAAAATAATCCTGGTACCATGCCTCCGGCCTGCATGCATGACTAAAAGTAAAATGTGGCGACAGATAAACAAACCTTGGACAGTACAACAAGTAAGAAAGAGCATAGCAGTAGCAAAGACAAGAGAAAGCAACTGCATATTGTTAACTAAGTTCAGAGAGTTGTGAGAGGGAAGCCAAGGCAATCAAGCGTCCAATTAAGATGGTGCACTATAAAGGTAGGAGACATGCCTAATTTATAGTGAGAGAGAGAGACAGGGAGCTTCTGGACGAACACAGAGAAAGAGAAGACAGAGGGATCATAGGAGGAAGTTAGAGGAGGATTGGCGGCTGACTTGGCTCTGAATCTCATCCTCTTCCAGTTGCCTCTTAAAAAATCAGGTGATCAATGAAGCTTCCATCTGCCTTCCCATGGATCCCTTGGCTCCGGTCCAGTCCTACTTTGCTTTGTGTTCTTGTTGATTTGGAATGTTAATGGCTCACCTGCGCTCTATCCCCGTTATTTTTTCCCATTTCATGTCTTGTTTCAGTTTGCTCCTTTTTTTCTACCCATTTTTTGTCCTGCTTATGCGAAACAATTATCATCATGTTTTTGTAGCTCAACTCTTCCCTCGGAACAGAACTCAACTCTTCCCTAGCCAAAGGAGACTAGTCAAGTTTGGAACTGGGTTTATACAAAATTTATAAAGTTTGACCAAGTAACAATATGGACATCTATGATAAAAAAATTGTGTAAATATACTCAAGGGATGGTATTGTGGTATTGTAGATGTTATTTTTATATATAAATAAACTTGTCCAAGGTTTATAAAGTTTCACTTGGAACACAACTAATATCTAGAGTAAATGAAAACTTAGGAATGTCTATCTTTTCTCCTTACACATGAGTTTGATTTCATGATTTGTGAAAAGAAGTTCCATAAATGACCGTAGCAATCATAGGAAGCAAACCATCATTACCTCTGAAATATGAGTGGCTATTGTTGAAGGGTCTAAATTATCTCGGAATATTCTTTTGTCCATTATGTACACTCTTTCAGCATATTTCTGAGGTCAATATAGGTCATTCTATTGACAGATTACTCCCAAGTCAAACAATGCTTTGTTTTCTTGCACCCATATTTCTGAACAATTTTTCATTTACATATTGAAATACATAGTTTGACAGGCCTTGAAATTTGTATAGTGCTTGAATGAATATTTACTCTGCAGGATTGGATTGGAGCAAAGCTTTCCATCTCACTGCTCATTTTCTAAGGCACAATGAGCACACAGAGTGTACTTCCTGTGAAACATATCATTGCTCCTAACAGCATGGCTCACGCCTGCAATGCTCCACAACCTTCAGTTCATCAAATATTCAATTCTAAATCTGATAATTACAGTTCGGCAGATGATGTTTCTCGCGTCTCGTATGCTGACTTACCAGACCAAATCTCATCGAACTCCTCCACATTCTATGCAAGCATGTACTCATCGTCGTCGACGAACTCCAAATTATGCCGGCAAACCAGCAGTTTGCCTTTCCTGCCTCATCCTCCTAAATGTGAGCAGCAGCAGTTTTCAGCAGCGCAATCATCATTCTCTGCTTTGTTATTTGCTGCTCATCCCAGCAATGGTGGTCAAGGTGATGATGAACATTCACATGATCTCAAGGACTTCCTTAACCTATGTGGAAACACTTCTGACAGTAGCTTCCACCGAGGAGGCAATGCCCTGGCTTTCAGTGATGTAGCGACCCGACCCGAAATCGGTCAAGTCTCTGTGTAGCTGTATCATCCCAAAATCATGCTGGCACACACAGTACATTGATGCAAAGATTCAAAGTTCAATCACACCTGAATTTATTACACGATTCTCAAATCGAGTCTTTATTACATCATAATAAATTCGGCCGAAGGCCAATTCATGAGAAATAAACTAAATAAAGCTGCGGAAACATAGACGAATAGCGAGTCCATCCGACTCCACAGGGCAATCGCCAAGCGTGGATCGTAGCCTCACTCCTGATCGGAAAATTCCTCTGCAACATAAGACGTTGCAGCTGTTGGGGAACGTAGTAATTTCAAAAAAATTCCTACGCACACACAAGATCATGGTGATGCATACCAACGAGAGGGGAGAGTGTTGTCCACGTACCCTCGTAGACCGACAGCGGAAGCGTTATCACAACGCGGTTGATGTAGTCGTACGTCTTCACGATCCGACCGATCAAGTACCGAACGCACGGCACCTCCGAGTTCTACACACGTTCAGTTCGATGACGTCCCTCGAACTCCGATCCAGCCGAGTGTTGAGGGAGAGTTTCGTCAGCACGACGGCGTGGTGACGATGATGATGTTCCACCGACGCAGGGCTTTGCCTAAGCTCCGCAACGGTATTATCGAGGTGTAATATGGTGTAGGGGGGCACCGCACACGGCTAAGAGATCTCAAGGATCAATTGTTGTGTCTCTGGGGTGCCCCCCTGCCCCCGTATATAAAGGAGCAAGGGGGAGGCAGCCGGCCAAGGGGAGAGGCGCGCCATAGGGGGGACTCCTACTCCCACCGGGAGTAGGACTCCTCCTTTCCTTGTGGGAGTAGGAGAAGGGAAGGGGGGAGGAGAAAGAAGGAAGGGTGCGCCCCCCTTCCCTAGTCCAATTCGGACCAGACCATGGGGAGGGGTGCGGCCACCTTTTGAGGCCTTTCTCTCCTTTCCCGTATGGCCCATTAAGGCCCAATACGAATTCCCGTAACTCTCCGGTACTCCGAAAAATACCCGAATCACTCGGAACCTTTCCGAAGTCCGAATATAGTCGTCCAATATATCGATTTTTACGTCTCGATCATTTCGAGACTCCTCGTCATATCCCCGATCTCATCCGGGACTCCGAACTCCTTCGGTACATCAAAACTCAATAAAACTGTCATCGTAACGTTAAGTGTGCGGACCCTACGGGTTCGAGAACTATGTAGACATGACCAAGACACGTCTCCGGTCAATAACCAATAGCGGGACCTGGATGCCCATATTGGCTCCCACATATTCTACGAAGATCTTTATCGGTCAGACCGCATAACAACATACGTTGTTCCCTTTGTCACCGGTATGTTACTTGCCCGGGATTTGATCGTCGGTATCTCGATACCTAGTTCAATCTCGTTACCGGCAAGTCTCTTTACTCGTTCCGTAACACATCATCCCGCAACTGACTCATTAGTCACAATGCTTGCAAGGCTTATAGTGATGTGCATTACCGAGTGGGCCCAGAGATACCTCTCCGACAATTGGAGTGACAAATTCTAATCTCGAAATACGCCAACCCAACAAGTACCTTTGGAGACACCTGTAGAGCACCTTTATAATCACCCATTTACGTTGTGACGTTTGGTAGCACACAAAGTGTTCCTCCGGTAAACGGGAGTTGCATAATCTCATAGTCATAGGAACATGTATAAGTCATGAAGAAAGCAATAGCAACATACTAAACGATCGAGTGCTAAGCTAACGGAATGGGTCAAGTCAATCATATCATTCTCCTAATGAGGTGATCTCGTTAATCAAATGACAACTTATGTCTATGGCTAGGAAACATAACCATCTTTGATTAACGAGCTAGTCAAGTAGAGGCATACTAGTGACACTCTGTTTGTCTATGTATTCACACATGTATTATGTTTCCGGTTAATACAATTCTAGCATGAATAATAAACATTTATCATGATATAAGGAAATATATAATACTTTATTATTGACTCTAGGGCATATTTCCTTCAGTCTCCCACTTGCACTAGAGTCAATAATCTAGTTCACATCGCCATGTGATTTAACATCAATAATTCACATCACCATGTGATTAACACCCATAGTTCACATCTCTATGTGACCAACACTCAAAGGGTTTACTAGAGTCAATAATCTAGTTCACATCGCTATGTGATTAACACCCAAAGAGTACTAAGGTGTGATCATGTTTTGATTGTGAGATAATTTTAGTCAACGGGTCTGTCACATTCATATCCGTAAGGATTTTGCAAATTTCTATGTCTACAATGCTCTGCACGGAGCTACTCTAGCTAATTGCTCCCATTTTCAATATATATCTAGACCGAGACTTAGAGTCATCTAGATTTAGTGTCAAAACTTGCATCGACGTAGCCCTTTACGACGAACCTTTTGTCACTTCCATAATCGAGAAATATTTCCTTATTCCACTAAGGATAATTTTGACCGCTGTCCAGTTATCCACTCCTGGATTACTTTGGTACCTTCCTGCTAGACTTATAGCAAGGCATACATCAGGTCTGGTACACAGCATTGCATACATGATAGAGCCTATGGCTGAAGCATAGGGGACATCTTTCATCTTCTCTCTATCTTCTGCAGTGGTCGGGCATTGAGTCTTACTCAACTTCACACCTTGCAACACAGGCAAGAATCCTTTCTTTGCTTGATCCATTTTGAACTTCTTCAAAACTTTGTCAAGGTATGTGCTTTGTGAAAGTCCAATTAAGCGTCTTGATCTATCTCTATAGATCTTGATGCCCAATATATACGCAGCTTCACCAAGGTCTTTCATTGAAAAACTCTTATTCAAGTATCCCTTTATGCTATCCAGAAATTCTATATCATTTCCAATCAGTAATATGTCATCCACATATAATATCAGAAATGCTACAGAGCTCCCACTCACTTTCTTGTAAATACAGGCTTCTCCAAAAGTCTGTATAAAACCAAATGCTTTGATCACACTATCAAAGCGTTTATTCCAACTCCGAGAGGCTTGCACTAGTCCATAAATGGATCGCTGGAGCTTGCATATTTTGTTAGCACCTTTAGGATTGACAAAACCTTCTGGTTGCATCATATACAACTCTTCTCTAATAAATCCATTAAGGAATGCAGTTTTGTTTATCCATTTGCCAGATTTCATAAAATGCGGCAATTGCTAATATGATTCAGACAGACTTTAAGCATAGATACGAGTGAGAAACTCTCATCGTAGTCAACACCTTGAACTTGTCGAAAACCTTTTTGTGACAATTCTAGCTTTGTAGATAGTAACACTACTATCACTGTCTGTCTTCCTCTTGAAGATCCATTTAATCTCAATGGCTTGCCGATCATTGGGTAAGTCAATCAAAGTCCATACTTTGTTCTCATATATGGATCTTATCTCAGATTTCATGGCCTCAAGCCATTTCGCAGAATCTGGGCTCACCATCGCCTCTTCATAGTTCGTAGGTTCGTCATGGTCTAGTAACATAACCCCCAGAACAGGATTACCGTACCACTCTGGTGCGGATCTTACTCTGGTTGACCTACGAGGTTCAGTAATAACTTGATCTGAAGTTACATGATCATCATCATTAGCTTCCTCACTAATTGGTGTAGGAGTCACAGGAACAAATTTCTGTGATGAACTACTTTCCAATAAAGGAGCAGGTACAGTTACCTGATCAAGTTCTACTTTCCTCCCACTCACTTCTTTCAAGAGAAACTCCTTCTCTAGAAAAGATCCATTCTCAGCAATGAATATCTTGCCTTCGGATCTGTGATAGAAGGTGTACCCAATTGTCTCCTTTGGGTATCCTATGAAGACACATTTCTCCGATTTGGGTTTGAGCTTATCAGGATGAAACTTTTTCACATAAGCATCGCAACCCAACTTTAAGAAACGACAACTTTGGTTTCTTGCCAAACCACAGTTCATAAGACGTCGTCTCAACGGATTTAGATGGTACCCTATTTAACATGAATGTAGCTGTCTCTAATACATAACCCCAAAACGATAGTGGTAGATCGGTAAGAGAGATCATATATCGCACCATATCTAATAAAGTACGGTTACGATGTTCGGACACACCATTACACCGTGGTGTTCCAGGTGGCGTGAGTAGTGAAACTATTTCACATTGTTTTAACTGAAGGCCAAACTCGTAACTAAAATACTCTTCTCCACGATCAAATTGTAGAAACTTTATTTTCTTGTTACGATGATTTTCGCTTCACTCTGAAATTATATGAACTTTTCAAATGTTTCAGACTTCTGTTTCATTAAGTAGATATACACATATCTGCTCAAATCATCTGTGAAGGTCAGAAAATAATGATACCTGCTATGAGCCTCAATGTTCATCGGGCCACATACATCTGTATGTATGATTTCCAACAAATCTGTTGCTCTCTCCATAGTTTCGGAGAACGGCGTTTTAGTCATCTTGCCCATGAGGCACGGATCGCAAGCATCAAGTGATTCATAATCAAGTGATTCCAAAATCCCATCAGTATGGAGTTTCTTCATGCGCTTTACACCAATATGACCTAAACGGCAGTGCCACAAATAAGTTGCACTATCATTATTAACTTTGCATCTTTTGGCTTCAATATTATGATTATGTGTATCACTACGATTGAGATCCAACAAACCATTTTCGTTGGTGTGTATGACCATAGAAGGTTTTTATTCATGTAAACAGAACAACAATTGTTCTCTAACTTAAATGAATAACCGTATTGCAAAAAACATGATCAAATCATATTCATGCTCAACGCAAACACCAAATAACACTTATTTAGTTTCAACACTAATCCCGAAAGTACAGGGAGTGTGCGATGATGATCATATCAATCTTGGAACTACTTCCAACACACATCGTCACCTCGCCTTTTACTAGTCTCTGTTTATTCTGCAACTCCCGTTTCGAGTTACTACTCTTAGCAACTGAACCAGTATCAAATACCGAGGGGTTGCTATAAACACTAGTAAAGTACACATCAATAACATGTATATCCAATATACCTTTGTTCACTTTGCCATCCTTCTTATCCACCAAATACTTGGGGCAGTTCCGCCTCCAGTGACCAGTCCCTTTGCAGTAGAATCACTTAGTCTCAGGCTTAGGTACAGACTTGGGCTTCTTCACTTGAGTAGCAACTTGCTTGCCGTTCTTTTGAAGTTCCCCTTCTTCCCTTTGCCCTTTTCTTGAAACTAGTGGTCTCGTCAACCATCAACACTTGATGTTTTTCTTGATTTCTACCTTCGTTGATTTCAGCATCACGAAGAGCTCGGGAATTACCTTCGTCATCCCTTGCATACTATAGTTCATCACGAAGTTCTACTAACTTAGTGATGGTGACTAGAGAATTCTGTCAATCACTTTTTTATCTGGAAGATAAACTCCCACTTGATTCAAGCGATTGTAGTACCCAGACAATCTGAGCACATGCTCACTAGTTGAGCGATTCTCCTCCATCTTTTAGCTATAGAACTTGTTGGAGACTTCATATCTCTCAACTCGAGTATTTGCTTGAAATATTAACTTCAACTCCTGGAACATCTTATATGGTCCATGACATTCAAAACGTCTTTGAAGTCCCGATTCTAAGCCGTTAAGCATGGTGCACTAAACTATCAAGTAGTCATCATATTGAGCTAGCCAAACGTTCATAACGTCTGCAGCTGCTCCCGCAATAGATCTGTCACCTAGCGGTGCATCAAGGACATAATTTTTCTGTGCAACAATGAGGATAATCCTCAGATCACGGATCCAATCCGCATCTTTGCTACTAACATCTTTCAACATAATTTTTCTCTAGGAACATATCAAAAATAAACACAGGGAAGCAACAACGCGAGCTATTGATCTACAACATAATTTGCAAAATACTATCAGGACTAAGTTCATGATAAATTGAAGTTCAATTAATCATATTACTTAAGAACTCCCACTTAGATAGACATGCCTCTAATCATCTAAGTGATTACGTGATCCAAATCAACTAAACCATGTCCGATTAACACGTGAGATGGAGTAGTCTCAATGGTGAACATCACTATGTTGATCATATCTACTATATGATTCACGCTCGACCTTTCGGTCTCTGTGTTCCGAGGCCATATCTGTATATATGCTAGGCTCGTCAAGTTTAACCTGAGTATTCCGCGTGTGCAACTATTTTGCACCCGTTGTATTTGAACGTAGAGCCTATCACACCCGATTAACACGTGGTGTCTCAGCACGAAATTTTTTCGCAACGGTGCATACTTAGGGAGAACACTTTTGTCTTGAAATTTTTAGTGAGAGATCATCTTATAATGCTACCGTCAATCAAAGCAAGATAAGATGCATAAAGGATTAACATCACATGCAATCAATATAAGTGATATGATATGGCCATCATCATCTTGTGCTTGTGATCTCCATCTCCGAAGCACCGTGCTCGTGATCTCCATCTCCGAAGCACCGTCATGATCACCATCGTCACCGGCGCGACACCTTGATCTCCATCGTAGTATCGTTGTCGTCTCGCCAACTAATTGCTTTTACGACTATCGCTACCGCTTAGTGATAAAGTAAAACTATTACATGGTGATTGCATCTCATACAATAAAGCGACAACCATATGGCTCCTGCCAGTTGCCGATAACTCGGTTACAAAACATGATCATCTCATACAATAAATTATATCACATCATGTCTTGACCATATCACATCACAACATGCCCTGCAAAAACAAGTTAGACGTCCTCTACTTTGTTGTTGCAAGTTTTACGTGGCTGCTACGGGCTTAGCAAGAACCGTTCTACCTACGCATCAAAACCACAACGATAGTTTGTCAAGTTGGTGCTGTTTTAACCTTCGCAAGGACCGGGCGTAGCCACACTCGGTTCAACTAAAGTGAGAGAGACAGACACCCGCCAGTCAACCTTTAAGCAACGAGTGCTCCGAACGGTGAAACCAGTCTCGCGTAAGCGTACGCGTAATGTCGGTCCGGGCCGCTTCATCTCACAATACCGCTGAACCAAAGTATGACATGCTGGTAAGCAGTATGACTTATATCGCCCACAACTCACTTGTGTTCTACTCGTGCATAGCATCAACGCATAAAACCAGGCTCGGATGCCACTGTTGGGGAACGTAGTAATTTCAAAAAATTTCCTACGCACACGCAAGATAATGGTGATGCATAGCAACGAGAGGGGAGAGTGTTGTCCACGTACCCTCGTAGACCGACATCGGAAGCGTTATCACAACGCGGTTGATGTAGTCGTACGTCTTCACGATCCGACCGATCAAGTACCGAACGCACGGCACCTCCGAGTTCTACACACGTTCAGTTCGATGACGTCCCTCGAACTCCGATCCAGCCGAGTGTTGAGGGAGAGTTTCGTCAGCACGACGGCGTGGTGACGATGATGATGTTCCACCGACGCAGGGCTTCGCCTAAGCACCGCAACGGTATTATCGAGGTGTAATATGGTGTAGGGGGCACCGCACACGGTTAAGAGATCTCAAGGATCAATTGTTGTGTCTCTGGGGTGCCCCCCTGCCCCCGTATATAAAGGAGCAAGGGGAGGCAGCCGGCCAAGGGGAGAGGCGCGCCATAGGGGGGACTCCTACTCCCACCGGGAGTAGGACTCCTCCTTTCCTTGTGGGAGTAGGAGAAGGGAAGGGGGGAGGAGAAAGAAGGAAGGGTGCACCCCCCTTCCCTAGTCCAATTCAGACCAGACCATGGGGAGGGGTGCGGCCACCTTTTGAGGCCTTTCTCTCCTTTCCCGTATGGCCCATTAAGGCCCAATACGAATTCCCGTAACTCTCCGGTACTCCGAAAAATACTCGAATCACTCGGAACCTTTCCGAAGTCCGAATATAGTCGTCCAATATATCGATTTTTACGTCTCGATCATTTCGAGACTCCTCGTCATATCCCCGATCTCATCCGGGAC
This sequence comes from Triticum aestivum, assembly GCF_018294505.1. Taxonomy (NCBI): domain Eukaryota; kingdom Viridiplantae; phylum Streptophyta; class Magnoliopsida; order Poales; family Poaceae; genus Triticum; species Triticum aestivum. Next base: position 135,535,336 of record NC_057802.1, read on the forward strand.
TCCGAACTCCTTCGGTACATCAAAACTCAATAAAACTGTCATCGTAACGTTAAGCGTGCGGACCCTACGGGTTCGAGAACTATGTAGACATGACCGAGACACGTCTCCGGTCAATAACCAATAGCGGGACCTGGATGCCCATATTGGCTCCCACATATTCTACGAAGATCTTTATCGGTCAGACCGCATAACAACATACGTTGTTCCCTTTGTCACCGGTATGTTACTTGCCCGAGATTTGATCGTCGGTATCTCGATACCTAGTTCAATCTCGTTACCGGCAAGTCTCTTTACTCGTTCCGTAACACATCATCCCGCAACTAACTCATTAGTCACAATGCTTGCAAGGCTTATAGTGATGTGCATTACCGAGTGGGCCCAGAGATACCTCTCCGACAATTGGAGTGACAAATCCTAATCTCGAAATACGCCAACCCAACAAGTACCTTTGGAGACACCTGTAGAGCACCTTTATAATCACGCATTTACGTTGTGACGTTTGGTAGCACACAAAGTGTTCCTCCGGTAAACGGGAGTTGCATAATCTCATAGTCATAGGAACATGTATAAGTCATGAAGAAAGCAATAGCAACATACTAAACGATCGAGTGCTAAGCTAACGGAATGGGTCAAGTCAATCACGTCATTCTCCTAATGAGGTGATCTCGTTAATCAAATGACAACTTATGTCTATGGCTAGGAAACATAACCATCTTTGATTAACGAGCTAGTCAAGTAGAGGCATACTAGTGACACTCTGTTTGTCTATGTATTCACACATGTATTATGTTACCGGTTAATACAATTCTAGCATGAATAATAAACATTTATCATGATATAAGGAAATATATAATACTTTATTATTGCCTCTAGGGCATATTTCCTTCAGCAGCCGTGTAGGTCAGCATTTTGAATATGCCGGCAAGTCATGAAGAGAGAACAACAATAAAATTACTAATACTATATGCAATTTAGTTGTGGGGCTCTAAGTTTTATTGTTTTGCGAAAAAGCCGGTTTTTCCCTACAACAAGGACTTGTTTGCAATTACTACAAAATGTTGGTAGTTATTGAGATGGTTCCGCTAACCAATGTCTCATTCCCAATTATTAAATAACCCCCTCAATTAATTTATTAAGTTCAGTGTTGAGATATCCGAAATACTCCAATCCCAGAGGCTCATTTGTCCGTAACCGGGGACACGGCTAATCGATTAGGTTGTTACTCTGCAGAGTCTTGTGCACTTTACCCGCAAGAATCGTTCCCTCATTTAAGTCTTCGCACTGCCTGGTGTTTGAAGACGGGACGAACGAAACAGGGTCTTCCGTAGAGTTTCTCTGGGCCACTGCCGGTGCCCATCCAATCCTACCGTTCTTCTACATCTCGTAGCACCGTCCGGCCAGAGTCACGCCTAGGGTCGACCAAGCCAGAGCCCATAATGGCTTGCGGCTGCACAGGTAAGCTTCCGGTCAATGGGGTATCCATCCGTCTCTTCGTGGCTGGGTGAAGCTTTCCGCAAGATGTCATGGCGCTTCTCCATGCATCCCGGCCATCCGCTGGTTTCTCCAGGGTGCCCGTCAACCATCCTCCACCCAGTAGTGAATTTTGAAGTCCATCTTGAGCTTGATGTCATGGGGTTTTCATCATCTTGACTCTCGCATCCCCCTTATGAATCACTCAACCAACCCCGTCTACGAGCATAGCAAAATAAACTACATCGTCCCGGGCATCGGATAACAAGGGAGAAGGGTTCATCCTACCTCATGATACTACTCAAGAACATAACTTAACAAAATTCTCCTACTGCATGCATGGTGGGGAGGTATAACTCTAATGCAATAAAATCATAGGTATTGTAAAAACATGATCAAATGACTTGCCTGGCTGACGGTCTTCGAAAGCTAGCGACTCGTAATAGCAGGCTTCGCACTCCGGGAATTATACCGAGTCAAACAATAGCACAAATAAGTATAGCACAATATAACATAACAGCAAGTTGAAGTAAAACACCTAAGCACTCAAACCAAAACCAAAGAAAAACTCGGAGAAAGCAAATCAAGGTTTTCATCATATCAAGCAACAACTAAGAAATAGTTTTACACAACTAAAACTTTTCTTAACAGAACCTAAGCATTGGTTTTGCTAACTAACAGAAGGGAAAACATCGTACAAACTAGTAGCAAAAAGAATCACATCAGAAGCTATTATAGAACTCCTATTATGCCTAAAACAATCCTAGCAAAGAAAATAAAATAAATTTTTTTATTCTACCGTAAATAAAAGTTCATCCTCTGTAGCTACAGAAACTAATCTAAAATAAACTATAACATAATAAAAATAAAATTATTTACTAAATAGAACAGTAGGAAAACAGTAGCTAGCTAAATAAACAAGAAAAACTTGATTTCGACATAAAACTAATTGTTTATTAAATCTAAAAATACCCAAACAAGTTCCTACTGCTAGGCATGGTCAAAACTAAGCAGTAGAAAAATGAATCACTAAAAATAATAATCCTAACTCAATTTATGGCAGAAAAACTAATCTGTCTAAATCTAATATAAAACTATTTCTAATAATTTAAACATGGCTAAACATATTTTCTACAGAAACTACAACAAATTCGCAAACTAACAAAAAAAGAATCAACTAAAAATATTAAAAAACCTAAGAGAAACAGATTTTACAAGATTGGAACTTTTCTGTTTTTAAAACAGAACGTAAATAACAGAAAAAAAAACTAATGGGCGCTATTGGGCTCGGGGTGGTGCGATCTGAAACGAAACCGCGCCCGGTCATTAACTAACATACGTGTACAGTGTATAACTAAAAGAAACCAGTGAACCGGCTTAAATCTAAACCTAAAAAAACCGTACACTAAAACCAATAAAAAAACGAGTTACTAAACCGATCTAACGGTTCGATCTAAAAGAAAAAAATAGAGGAGCGCTCGTGCTTACAGAGGAAACGGGCGTGGCAGGGAAGAAGAGGCCGGTGGGCGGCGGGGCTCCGGTCGTCGGCGGCGTCGGCGAGGATGTCCAGGTGATGCGGGTGTTCGGGGGCGTCCGATTTTCTGTGGACGGTGAGCTGAGGGGATGTCGGGGACGGCAGAGACGACGAAGACGAGGCGGTGGAGCGTGCGGGGTTGGGAGTGGCCTCTGTAGATGACGAAGACGAACAAAAACATGTCAAAAAGGTTTGTGAGGTCGGGCTAGACCGATAGCAGAGGTTAGAGAGGCTGGGGATGCTCACCGGTGAAGCAAAACGGCGGTGAACTTCGGTGGCTAGGGCGAGATCGGAACGGCGAGGGCGCGAGCTATTGTGGGAGTTGGGGTAGGGTTTTTGGGGGGTTCGAAAGAGGAGGGGCTTGGCCTTTTATAGGGCGTAGTCTTGGGCGAGGGGGCGTCTCGGGATCACAAACCCGAGAGGATCGGAACCGCGGCGGCGTCGGGCGTGCTCCGGTTCGGTTTCGTGAGCGAGGGGTTGGGGATGAGGGCGGGCCCGGGGCGTCAGCGAGAGAGAGGGGAAAGGCGCGACGGGCGACCGAGGGGGAGAGGTAATCGGGCGCGGGGTGCTGGGCGGCGGCGGCTCGGGTGCTGGCGGGCTGGCGCCTGCCCCGCTGGCTGGGCCGGTTGGCGCGGGCTGGGCCGGTTGGCCTGGCTGGCGCCTGGGGCTTTGCCTCTTTTCTTTTTGGTTTTTAATTAGAGAGAAGAGAAAACATAGAAAAATATATATTATTTTTATATAGGACATATATATATCAAAATTCTCAGGGGAATTAATCCTACAACGTGGACATTTTTCCAGGGGCAAATCTCAAACTAAAAAAACAATTTTCTGAAAATCCCAAATAAAATTCAAATTTGAATTTAAACTTTTTGGCAATATTTTTCTTCTGACATTTTTGGAGTGTCATGTTTACTCCTCTCATACTTTTGCTCAAGTATTTGTCAGGCATTGTTTGAAATAAATTCAACTGCCAATTTGAATCCAAATTCCAACAAACTCAAAAGCCTCTGAAATAATTCAAATGTCACTCAATTCAAGCAATATGCATAGATGCTTAGCTATAATTGTACAACATTCCAAATGGGAAATTTGGGATGTTACAAACCTACCCACCTTAAGATGAATCTCTCCCTCGAGATTCGGGTTGGCTAGCAAATAGGTGCGGGTGGCCTCGGCGGAGGTCTTCTTCTCGCTCCCAGGTGGCTTCCTCCTCGGAATGATGACTCCACAGAACCTTGCAAAACTTGATGATCTTGCTGCGGGTGACTCTGTTCGCAGTCTCGAGAATTCGGACGGGTTTCTCCTCATAAGTCAGATCACTGTCGAGCTGTATGGCCTCTAGGGGCACTGTGTCTTTCAATGGAATGTCGGCCATCTCGGCATGGCATTTCTTCAGCTGAGAAACATGGAAGACATCATGAACTCCTGACAATCCTTCTGGCAATTCCAGCTTGTATGCAACTTCTCCTCTGCGTTCGAGGATTTTATAGGGGCCTATAAACCGGGGTGCTAACTTTCCTTTAACACCGAACCTCTTGATTCCTCGAAGTGGGGACACACGGAGATATGCTCGGTCTCCAACTTCATACGTTATCTCCCTGCATTTACTGTCGGCATAACTCTTTTGTCTCGACTGGGCTACCTTGAGTCTATCTCGAATCAGCTTGACCTTCTCTTCGGAGTCTCTGATAAGATCGGGACCAAAAAGTTTTCGGTCTCCAACACCATCCCACAGCAATGGTGTTCTACACCTCCTTCCATATAGAGCTTCAAAAGGGGTCATCTTCAGACTGGTCTGATAGCTGTTGTTGTACGAGAACTCTGCATATGGCAAGTTGTCATCCCAGCTAGACCCATAGTCTAGCGCACAGGCTCTCAACATGTCCTCCAAAATCTGGTTGACTCTCTCGGTCTGTCCATCTGTCTGCGGATGAAAAGCTGTACTGAACTCCAGCCTCGTACCCAAAGTTTCATGCAACTGATTCCAAAACTTTGAGGTAAATTGTGTTCCTCTATCTGACACGATACTCCTCGGAACTCCATGCAGACATACGATCCTGGTCATGTATATCTTGGCTAACTTAGTGCTGGTATAGGTTCTTCACGGGAATGAAATGAGCTACCTTGGTCAAGCGATCAACCACTACCCAGATGGAATCATAACCTGAACGGGTCCTGGGTAATCCTGTGATAAAATCCATTCCAAGTTTCTCCCATTTCCACTCGGGAATCGGCAAAGGTTGAAGTAACCCTGCTGGCTTCTGATGTTCCGCCTTTACTCGCTGGCAAACATCGCATACTGCTACGTACTCGGCAATATCCTTCTTCATACCTGTCCACCAGAAACTTTCCTTTAATTCCAGATACATCTTGGTGTTGCCTGGGTGAATCGAGTACGGTGAATCATGGGCCTCCTGAAGAATTAACTTCCTGACCTCTGGGTCATTAGGCACATAGATGCGATCCTCAAACCATAAAGTTTCGTGCTCATCTTCACGAAAACCTTTAGCCTTTCCGTTACTTATCTTTTCCTTTATCTCTGCAATTCCCTTGTCTGTCTTCTGGGCTTCACGGATTCTTTCGGTCAGAGTGGACTGTATATCCAAAGTGGCGACAAATCCTCTCGGTACTATCTCCAGTCGGAGCTCTCTGAGATCGTCGGCTAATTCCTGAGGTAATCCTCCAGCTATGAGGGTGTTCACATAACTTTTACGGCTCAAGGCATCTGCTACAACATTTGCCTTCCCTGGGTGATAATGCAATCTCATGTCATAGTCCATCAATTCAAGCCATCTCCTTTGCCTGAGGTTCAATTCCTTCTGCGTGAAAATATACTTCAGGCTCTTATGATCCGTGTAAACATCACAACTGTTTCCGACAAGGAAATGTCTCCAGGTCTTGAGTGCGTGCACTACGGCTGCTAACTCCAAATCGTGTGTGGCATAATTCATCTCGTGAGGTCGTAGTTGTCTGGAGGTATAAGCTACAACTTTACCTTCCTGCATGAGCACTCCTCCGAGTCCTTGACGAGAAGCATCACAATATACCTGGTAATCCTTGTGTATGTCCGGCAAAATTAGCACCGGGGCGGTAACCAAACGTTTCTTCAGCTCCTGAAAACTGGCTTCACAATCCTCGGTCCAAATGTACTTGGCTTCCTTCTTCAACAGCTCAGTCATGGGCTTGGCAATCTTGGAGAAATTCTCAATAAACCTCCGATAATATCCTGCGAGTCCGAGAAAACTGCGGATCTCCTTGACTGAGGTGGGGGACTGCCAGTTGGTGACCGATTCGACCTTGGTGGGGTCGACTGCTATTCCTTCTCCTGAAATAACATGTCCGAGGAATCTGACTTCCTTCAGCCAAAATTCACATTTGCTGAACTTGGCATATAACTGATATTCCCGGAGTTTCTCCAGAACTAGACGCAGATGTTCCTTATGCTCTTCCTCGCTCTTGGAGAAAACCAATATGTCATCGATGAACACCACGACAAAGTTGTCCAGATATTCCATAAATACCTTGTTCATCATGCTCATGAAATACGCAGGGGCATTAGTCAATCGGAATGACATGACGGTATACTCATATAAACCATACCTGGTGGTGAAAGCTGTTTTGGGTATATCCTGTTTACGAATCTTCAGCTGATGATACCCTGATCGAAGATCGATCTTGGAGAATACCTTGGCTCCAACTAGCTGATCAAATAAATCATTAATCATCGGCAGAGGGTACTTGTTCTTGATGGTCACATCGTTCAATGAACGATAATCCACAACCATTCTCAGGGTTCCATCCTTCTTCTCTACCAAAAGAACTGGGGCTCCCCAAGGCGACGAGCTTGGGTGAATATATCCTTTCTCCAATAGCTCCTTAATTTGCTTCTTGATCTCTTCCAAATCATTCGGGGGCATCCGATAGGGTCTCTTGGATATTGGGGTTGTGCCGGGCAATAACTCAATCAAAAACTCAATGTCTCTGTCCGGTGGCATTCCTGGTAATTCCTCTGGAAACACATCGGGAAAATCTTGCACTACGGGCACTTCCTCCTGAACAACTCCCGTGAGGGAATTTACCCGATTCTTCATCGGTGTGCGTCTGGATACATACTTGATCCTCTTCTCCACCGGGGTGGTGAGCAAAATCGTCTTGCGGGCACAGTCGATGTTGCCTTCAAACTTGGTCAACCAATCCATGCCTAGAATTACATCCAAACTCTGGGATTCCAATACTATGAGGTTTGCGGGAAAATCATGGTTTCCGATGCTGAGGGTCGAATGACAGCCTAAGCCTGCCGTCATCTCTCCTCCTGGGGAAGTGACCTGAAGCGGGGTTCTAAGGGTTCTAGTGGGCAACCCGTACTTTTCCACAACTACCCTTGATATGAATGAATGCGTTGCAACGGAATCAAAGAGTACCAATACTGGATGTGAATTTAATAAAAACTTACCAACCACAGTGTCTGGCTGATCATAGACGTCCTCCACGTCAAGGTGATTCACCTGAGCACGAGGAAAAGGGTTGGGCTTCTTTGCTGAGCTTCCATTGCCGTTGCCGTTTCCATTCCTCTGCTTTGCCTCCGGACAATCGGTGGCATAGTGTCCTGTCTTCTGGCACTTGAAACAGGTGATATGACTCAGATCCTTCTGAGCCGGAGTAGGACGGTGCTGGTTGCCATTGCCTCCATTGCCTGACTTAGAGTTGTTGTCGTGGTTGCGATTGTTCCCATTCCCTCCATGGTTATGTCCTCCATGACTATGTCCTCCATGGGTGTGATGGGTATGTCCTCCCGAGTATGGGGTATAGCGGGGCTTCTGCTGAGCTCCGGAGTTGTACTTTCCCTGGCCATATTTCCGCTTGCGGCTATCAATCTGCTGCTGCTTGCCTTCAAGTATGGTGGCCTTGTCTACTAGCTCCTGGTAGTTGTTGAAGGTAGCCACCATTAGCTGCATTCCTAGCTCATCATTGAGTCCCTCGAGAAACTTCTTTTGCTTTGCGGCATCTGTGGCCACATCATCTGGGGCATAGCGAGATAATTTGCTGAACTCATCCACGTACTGCCCCACAGTACGGTTCCCCTGGCGTAAGTTGCGGAACTCACGCTTCTTCAGACTCATGGCTCCAGCTGAGACATGAGCGGTGCGGAAAGCCTGCTGGAACTGATCCCATGTCATGGTGGCAACCGGATAAGTGTCGGTGTAGTTCTCCCACCAAGAGGCTGCAGGTCCATCAAGCTGATGTGCGGCAAAGCGCACCTTCTCTGCATCTGTGCACCCAGTAGTGGCTAACTCCCTTCCGACCTTGCGGAGCCAATCATCAGCCACAATCGGCTCAGTGCTGCTAGAGAACACTGGCGGATTCAGCCTTAGGAAGCGGGTCAAGTTGTCAACAGGGGGTGGTGGCGGTGGATTCTTGTTGTTGTTGTTGTTGTTGTTGTTGTTGTTGTTGTTGTTGTTGTTGTTGTTGTTGTTGTTGTTGTTGTTGTTGTTGTTGTTGTTGTTGTTGTTCTGGTTCTGGATGAGCATCTGCATCAGGGCATTCTGCTGCTGGATCAGCTGGGTGAGCTCCGGCGGAAAGTTGAAACCGGGGTCACGTCTCGGAGGCATCTGGTGTTTTGGAGTGGATGAGAAATTAGAATAGAACAAGGGTCTAATGAGAAAATAGCACTACCCATATGAATGCATAATCATAATCACACCAATCATTTATTCATTCATCTCAAACAAGGTTCCATCTCAGATTACAAAATCTCGCGACTAATCGAAAATAACGGCCTAACTGATCGACGAAAATAAAATAAAATAACATGGCGGTCGGCTAAATGTCTTCATCAATTATTATTGCGTCCTCCGGTGCGGCGTCCTCTGGTGCGGCGTCTCCTCTTGCGGCTTCCTTCGGTGGAGCTCTCTTCATAATCCTGGTCATTGCTCACGAGGGGTCCATCATCTCCACTCGGAAAAAGGTCTTTTCCCAGGTCTATCTTCTCCTCCAATGTGGCAATATATTTATCCCGGACCTCGATTCTATCCATAAAATCCTTGACTTCTTCTTCATGTTCAAGGAAGTCCGCGCGTGCTTTCTCCTCCAGTTCCAGTTCACGGAACAACAACCTCCTGTGTACCTTCGAGTTTCGGCGCATCTGGATTTCCCAGTTCCTGATGAGACTCTCCAAGTCTTGGACATATGAAAGAATGGAGTCGTCCTCTACGGTACGGATGATATCTCCATTCCTAGCTCTGCGGGAAATCATGGCGAGGTCTGATGGGTCGAGCTCGACCCTGTACTCTTCTCGGAGATGTCCAAGTGCACGATAAATCGCCATGTCTCTTCCGAGGATCCAAGTGAAATCGGTAAACTCAAAGTCAATGGGCTCTGAATGTCCTCCGAAGGTCCTCCCTGGAATGTGCACCTTAATCCTGTAGCGGGTATCCGTCGAAAGTGCATTCGTAGGCTTCCCGGTGATTGAGGGCAGAGCAATCTTCAGCTTCTTCACGATCTGAACCAGCTTCTTGCCGAGAAGCATCGTCTCATCTGGCTGGCAAAACTCCGGTAGCAGAACTGGGGTGAACTCGGCGGCCATCTAGAATGTTGAAAATCGGAGAGAAGTCAGAAATGAACAGGGGAGAATTACGGAATGATAAGGACATAAAATAAAATAGTCTCTTCCTATGGCTTTCCGATCCTAGGGGTTACGTCCTACGGTCAGCGTGTGCTCTGATACCATCTCTGTAGCGACCTGACCCGAAATCGGTCAAGTCTCTGTGTAGCTGTACCATCCTAAGATCATCCCGGCACACACAGTACATTGATGCAAAGATTCAAAGTTCAATCACACCTGAATTTATTAAACGATTCTCATATCGAGTCTTTATTACATCATAATAAATTCGGCCGAAGGCCAACTCATGAGAAATAAACTAAATAAAGCTGCGGAAACGTAGACGAATAGTGAGTCCATCCGACTCCATAGGGCAATCGCCAAGGGTGGATCGTAGCCTCACTCCTGGTCGGAAAATTCCTCTGCAACATAAGACGTTGCAGCCGTGTAGGTCAGCATTTTGAATATGCCGGCAAGTCATGAAGAGAGAACGACAATAAAATTACTAATACTATATGCAATTTAGCTGTGGGGCTCTAAGTTTCATTGTTGTGCGAAAAAGCCGGTTTTTCCCTACAACAAGGACTTGTTTGCAATTACTACAAAATGTTGGTAGTTATTGAGATGGTTCCGCCAACCAATGTCTCATTCCCAATTATTAAATAACCCCCTCAATTAATTTATTAAGTTTAGTGTTGAGATATCCGAAATACTCCAATCCCAGAGGCTCATTTGTCCGTAACCGGGGACACGGCTAATCGATTAGGTTGTTACTCTGCAGAGTCTTGTGCACTTTACCCGCAAGAATCGTTCCCTCCTTTAAGTCTTCGCACTACCTGGTGTTTGAAGACGGGACGAACGAAACAGGGTCTTCCGTAGAGTTTCTCTGGGCCACTGCCGGTGCCCATCCAATCCTACCGTTCTTCTACATCTCGTAGCACCGTCCGGCCAGAGTCACGCCTAGGGTCGACCAAGCCAGAGCCCATAATGGCTTGCAGCTGCACAGGTAAGCTTCTGGTCAATGGGGTATCCATCCGTCTCTTCGTGGCTGGGTGAAGCTTTCCGCAAGATGTCATGGCGCTTCTCCATGCATCCCGACCATCCGCTGGTTTCTCCAGGGTGCCCGTCAACCGTCCTCCACCCAGTAGTGAATTTTGAAGTCCATCTTGAGCTTGATGTCATGGGGTTTTCATCATCTTGACTCTCGCATCCCCCTTATGAATCACTCAACCAACCCCGTCTACGAGCATAGCAAAATAAACTACATCGTCCCGGGCATCGGTAACAAGGGAGAAGGGTTCATCCTACCTCATGATACTACTCAAGAACATAACTTAACAAAATTCTCCTACTGCATGCATGGTGGGGAGGTATAACTCTAATGCAATAAAATCATAGGTATTGTAAAAACATGATCAAATGACTTGCCTGGCTGACGGTCTTCGAAAGCTAGCGACTCGTAATAGCAGGCTTCGCACTCCGGGAATTCTACCGAGTCAAACAATAGCACAAATAAGTATAGCACAATATAACATAACAGCAAGTTGAAGTAAAACACCTAAGCACTCAAACCAAAACCAAAGAAAAACTTGGAGAAAGCAAATCAAGGTTTTCATCATATCAAGCAACAACTAAGAAATAGTTTACACAACTAAAACTTTTCTTAACAGAACCTAAGCATTGGTTTTGCTAACTAACAGAAGGGAAAACATCGTACAAACTAGTAGCAAAAAGAATCACATCAAAAGCTATTATAGAACTCCTATTATGCCTAAAACAATCCTAGCAAAGAAAATAAAATAAATTTTTTTATTCTACCGTAAATAAAAGTTCATCCTCTGTAGCTACAGAAACTAATCTAAAATAAACTATAACATAATAAAAATAAAATTATTTACTAACTAGAACAGTAGGAAAACAGTAGCTAGCTAAATAAACAAGAAAAACTTGATTTCGACATAAAACTAATTGTTTATTAAATCTAAAAATACCCAAACAAATTCCTACTGCTAGGCATGGTCAAAACTAAGCAGTAGAAAAAAGAATCACTAAAAATAATAATCCTAACTCAATTTATGGCAGAAAAACTAATCTGTCTAAATCTAATATAAAACTATTTCTAATAATTTAAACATATTTTCTACAGAAACTACAACAAATTTGCAAACTAACAAAAAAAGAATCAACTAAAAATATTAAAAAAAACCTAAGAGAAACAGATTTTACAAGATTGGAACTTTTCTGTTTTTAAAACAGAACGTAAATAACAGAAAAAAAAAACGAATGGGCGCTATTGGGCTCGGGGTGGTGCGATCTGAAACTAAACCGCGCCCGGTCGTTAACTAACATACGCGTACAGTGTATAACTAAAAGAAACCAGTGAACCGGTTTAAATCTAAACCTAAAAAAACCGTACACTAAAACCAATAAAAAAAACGAGTTACTAAACCGATCTAACGGTTCGATCTAAAAGAAAAAAATAGAGGAGCGCTGGTGCTTACAGAGGAAACGGGCGTGGCAGGGAAGAAGAGGCCGGTGGGCGGCGGGGCTCCGGTCGTCGGCGGCGTCGGCGAGGATATCCAGGTGATGCGGGTGTTCGGGGGCGTCCGATTTTCTGTGGACGGTGAGCTGAGGGGATGTCGGGGACGGCGGAGACGACGAAGACGAGGCGGTGGAGCTCGGTGCTCCGGTGGAGCGTGCGGGGTTGGGAGTGGCCTCTGGAGATGACGAAGACGAACAAAAACATGTCAAAAAGGTTTGTGAGGTCGGGCTAGACCGATAGCAGAGGTTAGAGAGGCTGGGGATGCTCATCGGTGAAGCAAAACGGCGGTGAACTTCGGTGGCTGGGGCAAGATCGGAACGGCGAGGGCGCGAGCTATGGTGGGAGTTGGGGTAGGGTTTTTGGGGGGTTCGGAAGAGGAGGGGCTTGGCCTTTTATAGGGCGTAGTCTTGGGCGAGGGGGCGTCTCGGGATCACGATCCGGAGAGGATCGGAACCGCGGCGGCGTCGGGCATGCTCCGGTTCGGTTTCGTGAGCGAGGGGTTGGGGATGAGGGCGGGCCCGGGGCGTCAGCGAGAGAGAGGGGGAAAGGCGCGACGGGCGACCGAGGGGGAGAGGAAATCGGGCGCGGGGCGCTGGGCTGCGGCAGCTCAGGCGCTGGCGGGCTCGCGCCTGCCCCGCTGGCTGGGCCGGTTGGCGCTGGCTGGGCTGGTTGGCCTGGCTGGCGCCTGGGGCTTTGCCTCTTTTCTTTTTGTTTTTGAATTAGAGAGAAGAGAAAACATAGAAAAATATATATTATTTTTTATAGGACATATATATATATATCAAAATTCTCAGGGGAATTAATCCTACAACGTGGACATTTTTCCAGGGGCAAATCTCAAACTAAAAAAACAATTTTCTGGAAATCCCAAATAAAATTCAAATTTGAATTCAAACTTTTTGGCAATATTTTTATTCTGACATTTTTGGAGTGTCATGTTTACACCTCTCATACTTTTGCTCAAGTATTTGTCAGGCATTGTTTGAAATAAATTCAACTGCCAATTTGAATCCAAATTCCAACAAACTCAAAAGCCTCTGAAATAATTAAAATGTCACTCAATTCAAGCAATATGCATAGATGCTTAGCTATAATTGTAAAACATTCCAAATGGGAAATTTGGGATGTTACAAGTGAGCAGCTGGAGTTTCTTGGCATTGCTATCACGAACAATGAGGAGAGCCTTCGGTTAGATGTGAGTACCTTTAGTTCCATGGTTGATCCTCCACTTAAATGCATTATCCGAGTATTTCTCAACTAGCTTCTTGAGTTCACATGCGCCTTTATCATGGCTAAATTCAGATTTTAATAGTCATTTTACATATAATTATTTCTTGCTTAGGACATATATGGCATACCGCCGCAATGCTCGCCTATTCTAGTATCGCCTTCCTCTGACCATGAGGGTCTGCACAGTGGGGGTTCTCTGGTTAAAGTCTAGTTGAGTTCATCACCATCTTCATCTGGAGCTACAACATGTAGCAAAATGAGAATGAGATGGACACTTGAGATCTCCATGAGCGTTTTGTGGAGACTCCGAAAAAGTTCGGAGGACCGGAAAGTAGGGTGATCACTCTGTTAAATTTTTGGGGCATTTTTCTTGAAAATAGAACCATCGTTTAGATGTTTATTCCATGTACATATCTTGTAGAGGCAACTCCCAAGGGTGTGCTGAACCTTATGAAGGTAGAAGGCTTGACAATCTTTCACGTAAAGATCCATTTGCAGGTAAATGGCCAAATATATTTAAATGCATACTCACAAACATAGCATCACATTGCGATATTATACACCACTTGTTATTTCAAAATGCAGAACTATCAACATGAGAAGTATATTGCGGAGAAAAAAAGAAGGTAAGACAACTAAGGTGAAGGAAAAATCTATATAGATTAAGTGTCATATAATTTCTGAATATTTGACATAGTGGCAGTTGTTTTCATTCATAATCTTGCCATTCTCATGAAGTTGCTTTGAGTTGTAATTTTGTCAATCTCATGAAGTTTTCTTTGGTGAACCAATAGATTTAGACATGAAGTACATATACGAGGACTACGTTGAGGCGTCTGACGACTCGTGTGATGAGTAGGATCATGCAGGCGGTCCTTGCAGATGTGAAGCACGCGGAAGTGCATATTTGTAGTTTCAAGGAATCGGTCAAGGGTCATCAAGTACTGAATCGGAATAGGGCACGGGGGCATTTGACGCTGATGGACGACTACTTTTCCCTCGATCCCTATTCACAGACAATTTCGCCAGCGCTTTCAGATGCGGAAAAATGTGTTCGGTCGCCTCTACAATGGCACGTCCGATCATATGATCACTACTTCATCTAGAAAAAGGATGCCATGGGTAGAATTGGATTATCTTATTACCAAAAGTGCACGACTGCATTGTGGATGCTTGCATATGGCACACCCACAGATTCATGGGACAAGTATCTCCAGATGTCTAATAGCACTTGCGGAGACGTCATGGTCAGATTTGCCATTGTGGTGGTTGAGGTGTGTATACCTCAGTACTTGAGAGAACCAACTGTCATAGGCACCGAAAAGCTCATGGCACTGTCTAAAGCAAGAGGATGGCCAGGTATGCTCGGATCTCTTGATTGCTTGCATATAATATGGAAGAACTGCCCAAAAGCTCTACAAGGGCAATATCAGAGTCATGTTAAGAAGTTCACCATCATTCTTGAAGCAGTTGCATCACCAGACCTCTAGATTTGGCACACTTTCTTTGGCATGCCCGGGTCTCACAATGAAACAATGTGCCGCAACGGTCTCTATTGTTTACTATGTGTACTGAAGGACAAGCTCAGACGTGCAACTATATTGTCAATTGGCATGACTACGACATGGGCTACTATCTGGTTGATGGTATCTATCATTCGTGGGCGACCTTCGTCAAGACCATCTCTGAGCTAGTTGGTCAGAAAAGAGCTCACTTTGACCAAAAACAAGAAGAAGATAGAAATGACGTGGAGAGGGCATTTGGAGTGCTAAAGGCCCGTTTTACAGTTGTTCACGGACCTGCTAACAATCGATTCTGTAGACCTTATGGGGGTTGATGACATGTTGTGTGATCATGCACAACATGATCGTGAAGGATGATGGTGAAGATGCTGAGAGGTTTGGAATTTGAGAACATGAGTGATCCTATCCAATTGTCAAATTAGAATCCGGCCACGTTTAATGAGTTTGTCCTGACGCATTAACAAATTCGGCATCGAGCAACTCATGAAGAGCTTAAAGAAGATTTTATTGAGCAATTGTGGCCGTGGGCACTTAAAGAGGACACCCGGAACATATGTGCTAGTTGAATTCAAGTTTGAACAGATTTATTTTATAACTTAGTTGAATTTGATATTTACATTTGAACTATTGTCGCATTTTAGTATTTTCGCTTCACAAAGATTTAATATGTTATTATTTTGAGTGTTGTAGACTTAAAAAACAAAGGTGAACGTTTAGCGGACATGGTTGGATGGACGACTTCCATATATGTGCCCCGGATGAGTCTGGACTAGTACATAGATAAATGTAGTGTTCGTTTTAAGAGTCGGCGTCGGAAATGACCTTTGTTTTTCTTAGGAATTAACTGTTACACCGTTTTGATGGTTTGGTTTTTTTTGGGTGAAACTAGCCTATCAGGATTCAAGTTTTAGACTTGGTATTAGTACTCGCATTTTTCTGGATTTATTTCAGACTTTCCGACGATGTTCGTTCAGTCGAAGAAGACTTTCCCATCAACTATAAGGTGTATGTGCTGACTTCGTCAACCTCAAGATATATACCGGCTCAATATTTCGAAGGTACTCATAGAAGTAATTCGTATGTGTGTGTTCATAAAGATAAGTGCATGTGAACGTGTGTGATTGTACTGCGTAAAAAAGAAAGACACTCTGAGCCCGGTGCTGTCAACGGTAATGCTAAGTTTGGATTGGAGAGGATATTGGGTGAAGAAGGAAAAACGACTGATTTAACAGAAAAATTAACAATACTGTTATAAACCACTAAACTAAGGTTGGCCCATTGCAAGTTTGCAACGCGCACTCTCCTAATCAACGCTGAATTCAACTCAGCATTTCAGCCACGACTTGTATGCCGCCGCTTCTCCACCCACACCGGCGACAGCACCGGCGTCGGCCCAAGGCTCACCACCTGCTCCTCTTCGGCCTCCACCTCGTCTCTCACGGCATCCACGTCGCCCTTCCCCGCGGCCACGATGTCCTCCATCTCCTCCTCACCGTCGTCGTCCTCGTCATCTTCGTCGTCCTCCTCTTCTTTCCCCACCACCCTTATCCTCCACACCTTCACGCTCTTGTCCAGCCCGGCGCTGTACACCACCATGCTTCCCTCCACCTCCCCTGCCTCGCCGCCGCCCACCGCCAGGCACCGCACCGGCCCGCGGTGCCCCTCGATCACGGCCAGGCACGTGTGCGACTCGCCGCCCTTCCCCTCCCGCCTCCACACGCGCATGGTCGCGTCCTCCGACCCGCTCACCACCACCCGCCCGCCGCAGCCGGAGGTCAGGCAGAACACCGCCAGCCGGTGGCCCTTGAGGAAACCGACGTGCACCGGCCGGCCCGCCGAGGCCTCCTTCTCCCAGATGTTGACGTAGCCGTCCGAGGAGCCGGCGTAGAGGAAGCACCGTCGGGTGGTGCCGCTCGCGGCGTGGCAGATCGTGAGCGCGTTGACCGGGGAAAGCTCGGAGCGGAGCACGATGATGAGAGCGTGCGCGGTGCCGCCGTACACCCGGCGCCACATCTTGACGGTGCCGTCGGCGGAGCCCGTGAAGATGCATCCGTCGGCCTCATTGACGAGCATGGCGTTGATGGGCCCGTCGTGGGCGACGAAGGAATCCACGCAGCTGCCGTCGGATAGCTTCCACGCCTTGACGGTCTGGTCGTGCGACGCGGTGTAGAGGAGGCCCGCGACGGCGTGGAGCACGAGGCACGACACGGTGTCGCGGTGATGGTGCGGGCGCTTCTTGGCGAAGGAGAGGAGGCCGCCTTTGGCCGGGAGCGTGGCCGCCTTCTTGGCGCGGATGTGGTCGCACACGGCGGCCGCGCACACCGTCCACACCCGGACGTGGTGGTCGCGGCTGTGGGAGGTGACGAGCGTCCCGCCGCACGCCGCGAGGGCCGGGACGCGGCCGCGGCCCACGTCGAGGTACCCGCGGTTGAAGCACCCGGGCGCCGCCCACGCGCGGACGCGGCCGCTGTCGGACGCCGTGAACAGCACCCCTCTCGCCACGGCGAGCGCGTGCACGTCGCCGTCCAGCCGGTGCAGCGCCGCGAGGCAGTGGTAGATCGCGGCGGGCGACGGCGGGAACCGCAGCCTGCTGTGCAGCGGCGACTGCACCCACGGCGAGCACCCGCCTCCCACGCCTCCGACTCCCATCATCGCCGGCAATTCCGCGACAGGCACGGACGACATGCTCATCCGCGCCGGCTCCGCCGCCTCGCGCGCCGGGGACCGCCCCCCTCCTCCGCCACCTCCTCCCCCGCGCGCATAGTGGTGCACGGGCGTCTGCGCCGCCGCCGGCCGCGCCTTCCGGTCCTCCTCGAAGAAGCTAAAGCTCTTGCGCCGCCCAAAATCCATCACCGCCCTCTATCTCCAGCAAGCCACTCCCCCAAGAAGTCCACTCTCTACTCCCCACGACACGGTCGAATTGAACTCACCAGCCTAGCACCTGCTGTAGTATCGACCGCAATGCCGTCGCGCTACCTCGTCGACGCTGCTGCTGCCCTACCCACCACCACCACCGCTACGCTACGCACAGCCTCGCCACCTTTATGCGTATCGGCACGTACGTATAAACCCGATAGCGATCCGCGCGCGCGTATGAAAAATCGGTGGATGGATGGCGCGCGCGCGCGGGCGCCCGCTCGTAAGTACCTGCGCCGGTACCACGGCCGCGGCACCATAAACGCGGGGGAGGGAGCGCGCCGGAGTTAAGGAGCCAGTAAATGGCGGCTACGTACGTACGGGGGCCGTAGGAAGATTTGGGGAGGAAGATTACGTGCACGTGGTCGCGTACTTGCGCCGGCGATGAATGCTTTGGCTTGGCATTTGGCGCCATCAAGGCTTGAACTCGAATAGCCGGAGCCGGGAGGGGGGTTCCCAGATCCGACGGCTACTGCGGGGACCATCCTCGGCATCCAACGGCGGCCGCCCGCCCGCCGGCTACCTAGGCGTGAGGTGATGCAAGCATCGGCGAGGCGATGGATTGGGTGGAGACCAGGAGGATCTCGCGAGATCAAGCCTAGCTAGAACTGCTGCCTGCTGTTGAGGTGTACCTCCGCCGGGCCATTGATGCGCTCAGCGCCCATCGTCGTCATGCAAGACATCGAGTACATGTTCATTTACTGCAACCGCATCTGTGTATATTGGATGGCTGGCTGGTTATTTGTATTTTATTTTAGTGCACTGCTATTTTGATATGGAGTGCGGGCGCAGATTGTTTTTAACGCATAACCACATGTTTAGAAATTTTAGAAGTCCTAGGAGCATTTTCAATAGATGAACATCTTTAATAGATGATATAGATGCAAAAATAACTACTTCGAGACCCAATAACCCATCTCCAACAGATAATGTAGATAAAAAAAATTGGGACGCCACCTCCTCCAAGTGATTTAAAGTACAACACTTGGAGATGGAAATTTGCATCTCCACCCTCGGATGATGTAACATGGTTGGTCGCGAGCCAATGCCCAGCTGCATTCACTTTGTTTTCGCCTGCCTTCATAAAAATCACGTGGGAGCTATATCTCATATTAAGCGAGCCACAGGTAGATCTCTCACTGAAGCGTCTGCAGTGATTCGGCCGACCACTAGAGTAAAAAATGGAGTGCGCAATGGATCGAACCTCGGATCTCCTGGTTGCTTTGTAGCACTTTTAACAACCGAACCAACATCTAGTTCAAGTTAAATAAGTCAAGCACGAACTACTAGAAGGAAAAGAGCCGGGTTACACTGGTTTTCCAGGTATTTTGTTCTTCTTTTTGCACCGGTTTTTCTTCATTTCTTTTCTTGTTTTTACTGGGTGATTTTCTTTTCTTTCCTTTTTCTTCATTTTGGTTCAGTTTATTTCCCCTTTTCTTTTATTTTTGTTTGATTTTCTTATATCTTCTCCATTTTTTTGCTTTGTATTTTTTTGTCTGTTTCTTTCATTGTTTTATCAGTTTTTCTTTATTACTCGTTTTCCTTCTTCTTTTCTTTGTGTCTTTTTCTTTCTTGGTTTTCAACTTTTTTATTCTTTGTTTCTTTATCGATTTTCACCATTTCTTTCAATATTTTTTGCATTTGTTTCTTTAATTATATTTGTCATTTTCTTTTTTCTGTGGTTTCTTTTGTTTCTTTTTGGTTTTCATTTATTTTACCTTTTATTTTTATTTGGTTTGCATTCTAAATTTTTCGTATTTGTAAACAACACTTTCTAATACATGTTTAATATTTTTCTAATGCAAAATTAATATTTTTTGAATACATAGTCAACATTTTTCTATACACATTTTAAACATTTTTTTAAATGCTTGATTAATATTTTTCAAATATACGATTAACAATTTTGAATACACGGTCAACATTTTTCCTACACACACTTTTAAACATTTTCAAATGCTTGATTAAAAGTTTTTCAAATACAAGATTAACATTATTTAGCACATGTCAATATTTTTTCTATTCACATTTAACATTTTTTAAATGCTAGATTTGTATTTTCAAATACAAGATTAACAATTTTTGAATACATGATCAATTTCTTTTTCTATACACACTTTTAAACATATTCAAATACTTGATTAGTATTATTATTTTTCAAATGCAAGATTAATTTTTTTGAACACATGGTCAACATTTTCTCTATACACATTTAAAAAAAAATCTTGATTAACATTATTTCAAATGCAACTTTACCTTTTTTGAATAAATGGTCAAAAAAAATTCTATATACATTTAACATTTTTTCAAATGCTTTACTAACGTTTTAGAAATACAAGTTTAACACTTTAATACAAGACAAGATTAAATTTTTTTAAATACATGGTCAACATTTTTTCTATACACATTTAACTTTTTCAAATGCTTGATTAACATTTTAAAAATACTTGTTTAAGAAAAAAATTCAAATGTTTGATTAACATTCTTTAAATACACGATCAATTTTTTTCACACACGTTGTATATTGTTTATATACATTTTTCGTACACATGTGTAACATTTTCCCTATACACATTCAACATTTTTTAAATGCTTGGTTAATATTTTTAAAATGTTTTATGTAATATTATTTAATATATTTTTTTAGAATATTTGGAAGCATAAATAGAAGTAAAAAAAGAAAGAAAAGAAATAAAAAAAATGAAAGAAATAAAGAAACGAGGATGTGGCCTCGGGCGCAGCTGGGCCGGCCCATCTGACGCGCCCCCGATGCGAAGCTCCCCTCGGTCTCGTTATACGCGAGACATAGGGGCACCCTAAAAATCAGCCACCCAGCACCACCTTGTGTATCAGGCAGTCACATTTTTTTTAATGTCACTAGAGTTTATTCAACTAAAACAGAAGTTTGGATACAAGTAATATCCGGGGTGCTATGTAAAAGTCACTGATGGCGCCCCACATATAGTGATAAAAGCCGCTCTAACTCTATTGTGTGCATCAAGATTGCATTCTCTGCCTTCGTGGTCCAAATGGACCTCATCAAATTCCTCCATTTTCTTTTTAATGTCATTGATCACCATAGTATTTGGCCCTCTAAATTCTGACTTCAGATGATTGATCGTCGCTAAACAGTCAGTCGTAATATGGAGCTTCTTGATGTACAGATTCTCAGCCGAGGCAAAGGCCTCCTGTACAGCCATCGCTTCCAGACTTTTCGATAATGTCATACCTTAAAAAATCACCGCATAAGAGCCAATGTAAGTGTACCGTAGTCTGTGCATGTGGTGGCCAATGCCCCTCTATTTGCATCTTTGAAACCGCTGCATCAACCTGAAACTTGTGGAAGTTCTCCTTTGGTGGTTTCCACTTTGATGATCACCGTACAGGGGCTGAGCTCCAATGCAAAGACAGTTGCATAGGCACCCGCAAAAAAAAGAGACAGTCGCATAGGCACAACACAGGGCCCGTCCGCACAACATTAGGCTCAGCTGCCCAGGAGACGCACGCCACGATTTCTCTCCTTCCATCCCTAGTGAGAGACCAGTCTGTCGATTCCCCTCTGTCTCTTTTGTTTCTGAATCGTGGGTTTTCTATCGCGGCGGTGCCACGCCTATGCCGCAAACCCACCTCTCCGGCCACCGGACGACGCCTCTGCGGTACCTACGTCAACCACTCTCGGCCAGCACCGACCATCTCCTCCTTCTCTTCATTTAGTTCCTTCTACAAATGCTGACTTGTTGTCATGGCGTGCAAATCGTAGACTTCTTTGTGGATTACTAACTTGTTGTCACGACCGAGGAAATTGTAATTGTTTGTGGTCATGTACATGTTAGGGCATCTCCAAGGCGGACCCGTAAACCTCCTGTAACCGTCTGGACTGTGCTGTCCGGACCACAGAATCCATCCAACGCCGACTTGTGTCTGTCCGCGGAGCGGTCCGGGCGTAATTTATCCCGCAAACCGAAGACAAATGTGGGGGAGGTTTGCTGGCCGGACCGATCCCAAGTCCGTTTTCTGACCGCCCTGGCCCACCAAAAACCTCTCCCCCTCCTACGCGCGCTCCCGCCCGGCGCCAGCTACCCGCATTCATGTCGCTGTAGAGCGCCCCGCTCAACATTGAAGACGACTCACAGCGGATGCGACCTCTCACTACCTCCGCCATTGAAGCAGCGCGCCGGCCGAGGGCACCACTCGCGACGCGTCTTCGGTGTCCGCGCCTGTTCAATGCCAGAGACACTTGACTAGACGGGACGGGACGGATATCTACCGCGCCCGTTCAATGCCGATGTCCATCCGTCTGCCGCCATTAAGCAGGCTCGCCGGCTGAGAAACCCAATCTAGCGCCGCGCATTGACGCACCCGGACGCCTGGCCTCACTGGAATCCGCTATATAAAGGCGGCCACACCTGGATAACTCCACACCACGACACCAGCCCCTCCACATCCTCCTCCCTTGCACTGCATCCGCCATGACCGCCAACGGGAAAGCACTGTGGGACAGTCTGTCGCCGGAGATGAAGCACGCGGTAGCCGCCCTTGCCTCCGCCTGGCATAGCCACCGTGCCAAGCGGATCGAGGCCGGCATGCCGGCCAGCTCACCCGAGGTCTCCGACGACGAGGACAACACCACAATGGAGACGGGCTCCGACGACTCTGCCTTGGCTCTCGCGCCCCCGTGCACGTCGGCTTGACCATGGAGCAGGCGCAGGCACAGTTAAACGCCGCCATGGCGGAGGTGCAGTCTGCACCGGCGCCTTTTCGATGTTCCAGCACGCGCATGAGGAACAATGGTACAACATGTTCCTTCTGGAGCAGCACCGGCTGGCGAAGGGCCAGATCTGCGGCTAGCGCGAGCGAGGAGGCTGTGGTGGCCATGGCCGCGGCGAACCCAAATTTTGTCAGTGTCCCATCTATGACGCCGTCCGCGCTCAAGCCACCGCTCGGCAGGAAGCGGCAGCTGCAGCTGTAGGCGATCGCGGAGGAGAACATAGCCAAATGAGCCCCCTATGCGCCAATGATGAACCATCAGCCAGCCCGGTGGGACGACGACAGCCAAGGCGCCACCATTTCCCTCGTGGACCTCACGTCCACCAGCAACGGACAAGGCGCGGACTCCTCCGAGGATGAGTAGGCCACGGGAGGCCTGGTGTCCCGTGTGGGCCAGTCCATCTCCCGTGTTCTACTCTTCCTCGTCGGAGACCGCACCTTCGCTTCATTGGTCTTATCGCTGGTGCTCATGGAGAAGGCGGAAGGAGGACGACATGGGCTTGGACGCCGGCCACTGCCGCCGTAGGATAGGTTTACAAGCGGGTCCTTTTTTGTTCTAAATGTTCAAAATGTAGTTAAATCCTCTGTGTTTGTATGAACTCCATCATGTTTGTATGAAATCCATCCGTTTTTGCATGAATTTCATCCGGTTTGTTGAAAAATAGTTTGAAATGTATGCGGCTAGTGTTAGATAGCTGCCTCCCGCATCCATGTCCGTGAACTGGTCTCCCCTGTCCGCGGATGGATGCGGAAGGTTTTGTTGGGGAACGTAATAATTTCAAAAAAATTCCTACGCACACGCAAGACCATGGTGATGCATAGCAACGAGAGGGGAGAGTGTCGTCCACGTACCCTCGTAGACCATAAGCGGAAGCGTTATGACAACGCGGTTGATGTAGTCGTACGTCTTCACGATCGACCGATCCTAGCACCGGAGGTACGACACCTCCGCGATCTGCACACGTTCGGCTCGGTGACGTCCCACGAACTCATGATCCAGCAGAGTGTCGAGGGAGAGCTTCATCATCACGATGGCGTGATGACGGTGATGATGAAGCTACCGGCGCAGGGCTTCGCCTAAGCACTGCAATGATATGACCGAGGTGGATATGGTGGAGGGGGGCACCGCACATGGCTGGAAACAATCAACTTGTGTGTTCTAGGGTGCCCCCTGCCCCCGTATATAAAGGAGCAAGGGGGAGGCCGGCTGGCCCTAGGGCACGCCAAGGAGGGGAGGAGTCCTCCTCCTAGTAGGAGTAGGACTCCCCCTTTCCTAGTCCAACTAGGAGGGGAAGGGGAAGGAAGGAAGGGAGAGGAAGAGGAGAAGGAAAGGAGGGCGCGCCCCCTCCCTAGTCCAATTCGGACTCCCTATAGGGAGGGGGCGCGTCTG